>NC_090363.1:14126943-14376943 GCF_035084215.1 Heptranchias perlo
ACAACAATCAACACCCATCAAAAGTAATCGCTTTAAGAAGTTTTGACAATAAGTTGCTGGGTCAACACACGAGTAGATGAATTTGATCAAGATCAAGGCTGCGGTGATGGTAACTGCACCATGGGGTAGCTGGGAGGCCCGAGTCTCCTCAGAACTCCCTGGTCTGCTAGGGCACCTTGTGCTGACCGTGCCTCATGGTCCCCATTGCCGATCCCAATGGCCCAACATTAGCATGGGTTCACCTCTGTGGCCCTTTTCCCCTGCCACTTCTTTCCCAGTGGACATTTCCTCTACTGTAGTGCAGCAGCGAGTGGGGGAGAGACCCATGTCAAACCTGACAATGGTAACGCAGCAGAACCCGAACAGATCCTTCCCCTGAAGTCCACAAATGGGGCAATTACGGGCGAGAAGGAGCAAGGGATACTGGTTGGTCCAGCTCAGCCTCCCCCCTCCCCTAGCGCACTGAGGCCAGTGATAGAGCCTGCTCTGCCCTCACTGAGATGAGCTATCTTTTAAAACAGGGCCCTCCTGGTGTGTTTAGGGTTCGATTCCAGCCTAAGCAGTGCACTGAAGCAAAGCAGCTATTTAGGGGAGCTGCAAATTTTAAACACTCGATGCTGAGATGGTGCCTGGACGCCAAGGGTTGGCACTCTTGGCACCCATTAAAGTTCCGCAGAGGTGAACATCAGGCAGGGCGGTCGACGTGATCGTTCTCCCGCCCGAGTCTGATTTCTGCCCTTGTTGCCCCCGTTGTTATATTTTCCCCGTGTGTTCTCATTCGTGCTCATACGAATTTTGCTTTTGGTTTCCAGGGAAGTCCCGGAGATAATGGACTGAAGGGCGAGCGTGGAGATATGGGTCCCCAGGTAGGGAGTCCCTGACCTCACCCAAATCATTTGAAGCTATCCAAATGTAATCAGATGTGTCACAGTGTGTCGTAGTGTGGGGTACAGTGTGAACATTGTAATGTGGGGTACAGTGTGAGTGTATTGTAATGTGGGGTACAGTGTGAGCATTGTGATGTGGGGTACACTATGAGCATTGTAATGTGGGGTACACTATGAGCATTGTATAATGGGGTACACTATAAGCATTGTATAATGGGGTACTCTGAGAATTTTAATATGTACTCAAGTACACTATCAGCATTGCAATGTGGGGTATAGTATATGACTATAGAAATGTGGGGTACAGTAATAATGTATTGTAACATGGGGTACAGTGTGAGTGTACTGTAATTTGGGGTACAGTACTGTTGTATTGTAATGAGGGGGTACAGTGTGAGTGTATTGTAATGTGGGGTACAGTGTGAGTGTACTGTAATGTGGGCTTCGGTGTGAGTGTATTGTAATGTGGGGTACGGTGTGAGTGTATTGTAATGTGGGGTACAGTGCGTGTCTGCTGTATTGTCGGGTACAGTGAGTCACAGTGTGAGTGTGCTGTATTGTGGGGTACAGTGAGTCACAGTGTGAGTGTGCTGTATTGTGGGGTACAGTGAGTCACAGTGAGAGTGTGCTGTATTGTGGGGTACAGTGAGTCTCAGTGTGTGTGTGCTGTATTGTGGGGTACAGTGAGTCACAGTGTGTGTGTGCTGTATTGTGGGGTACAGTGAGTCTCAGTGTGTGTGTGCTGTATTGTGGGGTACAGTGAGTCTCAGTGTGTGTGTGCTGTATTGTGGGGTACAGTGAGTCACAGTGTGTGTGTGCTGTATTGTGGGGTACAGTGAGTCACAGTGTGTGTGTGCTGTATTGTGGGGTACAGTGAGTCACAGTGCGTGTCTGCTGTATTGTCGGGTACAGTGAGTCACAGTGTGTGTGTGCTGTATTGTGGGGTACAGTGAGTCACAGTGTGAGTGTGCTGTATTGTGGGGTACAGTGAGTCACAGTGTGAGTGTGCTGTATTGTGGGGTACAGTGAGTCACAGTGTGAGTGTGCTGTATTATGATATACAGTGAGTCGCAGTGTGAGTGTGCTGTATTGTGGGGTACAGTGAGTCACAGTGTGAGTGTGCTGTATTATGATATACAGTGAGTCACAGTGTGAGTGTGCTGTATTGTGGGGTACAGTGAGTCACAGTGTGAGTGTGCTGTATTGTGGGGTACAGTGAGTCACAGTGTGAGTGTGCTGTATTATGATATACAGTGAGTCGCAGTGTGAGTGTGTTGTATTGTGGGGTACAGTGAGTCACAGTGTGAGTGTGCTGTATTATGATATACAGTGAGTCACAGTGTGAGTGTGCTGTATTATGATATACAGTGAGTCTCAGTGTGAGTGTGCTGTATTGTGGGGTACAGTGAGTCTCAGTGTGAGTGTGCTGTATTATGATATACAGTGAGTCACAGTGTGAGTGTGTTGTATTGTGGGGTACAGTGAGTCTCAGTGTGAGTGTGCTGTATTATGATATACAGTGAGTCACAGTGTGAGTGTGCTGTATTATGATATACAGTGAGTCACAGTGTGAGTGTGTTGTATTGTGGGGTACAGTGAGTCACAGTGTGAGTGTGCTGTATTGTGGGGTACAGTGAGTCACAGTGTGAGTGTGCTGTATTGTGGGGTACAGTGAGTCACAGTGTGAGTGTGCTGTATTATGATATACAGTGAGTCACAGTGTGAGTGTGCTGTATTATGATATACAGTGAGTCACAGTGTGAGTGTGTTGTATTGTGGGGTACAGTGAGTCTCAGTGTGAGTGTGCTGTATTGTGGGGTACAGTGAGTCACAGTGTGAGTGTGCTGTATTGTGGGGTACAGTGAGTCTCAGTGTGAGTGTGTTGTATTGTCGGGCACAGTGAGTCACAGTGTGAGTGTGCTGTATTATGATATACAGTGAGTCTCAGTGTGAGTGTGCTGTATTATGATATACAGTGAGTCTCAGTGTGAGTGTGTTGTATTATGATATACAGTGAGTCACAGTGTGAGTGTGCTGTATTGTGGGGTACAGTGAGTCACAGTGTGAGTGTGTTGTATTGTGGGGTACAGTGAGTCACAGTGTGAGTGTGCTGTATTATGATATACAGTGAGTCTCAGTGTGAGTGTGTTGTATTATGATATACAGTGAGTCACAGTGTGAGTGTGCTGTATTGTGGGGTACAGTGAGTCACAGTGTGAGTGTGCTGTATTATGGGGTACAGTGAGTCACAGTGTGAGTGTGCTGTATTGTGGCGTACAGTGAGTCACAGTGTGAGTGTGCTGTATTGTGGGGTACAGTGAGTCTCAGTGTGAGTGTGCTGTATTATGATATACAGTGAGTCGCAGTGTGAGTGTGCTGTATTATGATATACAGTGAGTCACAGTGTGAGTGTGCTGTATTATGGGGTACAGTGAGTCACAGTGTGAGTGTGCTGTATTGTGGGGTACAGTGAGTCTCAGTGTGAGTGTGCTGTATTATGATATACAGTGAGTCACAGTGTGAGTGTGCTGTATTGTGGGGTACAGTGAGTCACAGTGTGAGTGTGCTGTATTATGATATACAGTGAGTCACAGTGTGAGTGTGCTGTATTGTGGGGTACAGTGAGTCACAGTGTGAGTGTGCTGTATTATGATATACAGTGAGTCACAGTGTGAGTGTGCTGTATTATGATATACAGTGAGTCGCAGTGTGAGTGTGCTGTATTATGATATACAGTGAGTCTCAGTGTGAGTGTGCTGTATTATGATATACAGTGAGTCTCAGTGTGAGTGTGCTGTATTGTCGGGCACAGTGAGTCACAGTGTGAGTGTGTTGTATTGTGGGGTACAGTGAGTCACAGTGTGAGTGTGCTGTATTGTGGGGTACAATGAGTCACAGTGTGAGTGTGCTGTATTATGATATACAGTGAGTCACAGTGTGAGTGTGCTGTATTATGATATACAGTGAGTCGCAGTGTGAGTGTGCTGTATTATGATATACAGTGAGTCTCAGTGTGAGTGTGCTGTATTATGGGGTACAGTGAGTCACAGTGTGAGTGTGCTGTATTATGATATACAGTGAGTCACAGTGTGAGTGTGCTGTATTATGATATACAGTGAGTCGCAGTGTGAGTGTGCTGTATTATGATATACAGTGAGTCTCAGTGTGAGTGTGCTGTATTGTGGGGTACAGTGAGTCACAGTGTGAGTGTGCTGTATTATGATATACAGTGAGTCGCAGTGTGAGTGTGCTGTATTATGATATACAGTGAGTCACAGTGTGAGTGTGCTGTATTATGATATACAGTGAGTCACAGTGTGAGTGTGCTGTATTATGATATACAGTGAGTCACAGTGTGAGTGTGCTGTATTATGATATACAGTGAGTCACAGTGTGAGTGTGCTGTATTATGATATACAGTGAGTCACAGTGTGAGTGTGCTGTATTATGATATACAGTGAGTCACAGTGTGAGTGTGCTGTATTATGATATACAGTGAGTCACAGTGTGAGTGTGCTGTATTATGATATACAGTGAGTCGCAGTGTGAGTGTGCTGTATTGTGGGGTACAGTGAGTCACAGTGTGAGTGTGCTGTATTATGATATACAGTGAGTCTCAGTGTGAGTGTGCTGTATTATGATATACAGTGAGTCTCAGTGTGAGTGTGCTGTATTGTGGGGTACAGTGAGTCACAGTGTGAGTGTGCTGTATTGTGGGGTACAGTGAGTCACAGTGTGAGTGTGCTGTATTGTGGGGTACAGTGAGTCAAAGTGTGAGTGTGCTGTATTGTGGGGTACAGTGAGTCACAGTGTGAGTGTGCTGTATTGTGGGGTACAGTGAGTCACAGTGTGAGTGTGCTGTATTATGATATACAGTGAGTCTCAGTGTGAGTGTGTTGTATTGTGGGGTACAGTGAGTCACAGTGTGAGTGTGTTGTATTGTGGGGTACAGTGAGTCGCAGTGTGAGTGTGTTGTATTGTGGGGTACAGTGTGTGTGTGCTGTATTGTGGGGTACAGTGAGTCTCAGTATGAGTGTGCTGTATTATGATATACAGTGAGTCACAGTGTGAGTGTGCTGTATTGTGGGGTACAGTGAGTCTCAGTGTGAGTGTGTTGTATTATGATATACAGTGAGTCACAGTGTGAGTGTGCTGTATTGTGGGGTACAGTGAGTCTCAGTATGAGTGTGCTGTATTATGATATACAGTGAGTCACAGTGTGAGTGTGCTGTATTGTGGGGTACAGTGAGTCACAGTGTGAGTGTGTTGTATTATGATATACAGTGAGTCACAGTGTGAGTGTGCTGTATTATGATATACAGTGAGTCACAGTGTGAGTGTGCTGTATTGTGGGGTACAGTGAGTCACAGTGTGAGTGTGCTGTATTGTGGGGTACAGTGAGTCTCAGTGTGAGTGTGCTGTATTATGATATACAGTGAGTCTCAGTGTGAGTGTGCTGTATTGTGGGGTACAGTGAGTCACAGTGTGAGTGTGCTGTATTATGGGGTACAGTGAGTCACAGTGTGAGTGTGCTGTATTGTGGCGTACAGTGAGTCACAGTGTGAGTGTGCTGTATTATGGGGTACAGTGAGTCACAGTGTGAGTGTGCTGTATTGTGGGGTACAGTGAGTCTCAGTGTGAGTGTGCTGTATTGTGGGGTACAGTGAGTCGCAGTGTGAGTGTGTTGTATTATGATATACAGTGAGTCGCAGTGTGAGTGTGCTGTATTGTGGGGTACAGTGAGTCTCAGTGTGAGTGTGCTGTATTGTGGGGTACAGTGAGTCACAGTGTGAGTGTGCTGTATTATGATATACAGTGAGTCACAGTGTGAGTGTGCTGTATTGTGGGGTACAGTGAGTCACAGTGTGAGTGTGCTGTATTATGATATACAGTGAGTCACAGTGTGAGTGTGCTGTATTATGATATACAGTGAGTCGCAGTGTGAGTGTGCTGTATTATGATATACAGTGAGTCTCAGTGTGAGTGTGCTGTATTATGATATACAGTGAGTCACAGTGTGAGTGTGTTGTATTGTGGGGTACAGTGAGTCACAGTGTGAGTGTGCTGTATTGTGGGGTACAATGAGTCACAGTGTGAGTGTGCTGTATTATGATATACAGTGAGTCACAGTGTGAGTGTGCTGTATTATGATATACAGTGAGTCGCAGTGTGAGTGTGCTGTATTATGATATACAGTGAGTCTCAGTGTGAGTGTGCTGTATTATGGGGTACAGTGAGTCACAGTGTGAGTGTGCTGTATTATGATATACAGTGAGTCACAGTGTGAGTGTGCTGTATTATGATATACAGTGAGTCGCAGTGTGAGTGTGCTGTATTATGATATACAGTGAGTCTCAGTGTGAGTGTGCTGTATTGTGGGGTACAGTGAGTCACAGTGTGAGTGTGCTGTATTATGATATACAGTGAGTCGCAGTGTGAGTGTGCTGTATTATGATATACAGTGAGTCACAGTGTGAGTGTGCTGTATTATGATATACAGTGAGTCACAGTGTGAGTGTGCTGTATTATGATATACAGTGAGTCACAGTGTGAGTGTGCTGTATTATGATATACAGTGAGTCACAGTGTGAGTGTGCTGTATTATGATATACAGTGAGTCACAGTGTGAGTGTGCTGTATTATGATATACAGTGAGTCACAGTGTGAGTGTGCTGTATTATGATATACAGTGAGTCACAGTGTGAGTGTGCTGTATTATGATATACAGTGAGTCGCAGTGTGAGTGTGCTGTATTGTGGGGTACAGTGAGTCACAGTGTGAGTGTGCTGTATTATGATATACAGTGAGTCTCAGTGTGAGTGTGCTGTATTATGATATACAGTGAGTCTCAGTGTGAGTGTGCTGTATTGTGGGGTACAGTGAGTCACAGTGTGAGTGTGCTGTATTGTGGGGTACAGTGAGTCACAGTGTGAGTGTGCTGTATTGTGGGGTACAGTGAGTCAAAGTGTGAGTGTGCTGTATTGTGGGGTACAGTGAGTCACAGTGTGAGTGTGCTGTATTGTGGGGTACAGTGAGTCACAGTGTGAGTGTGCTGTATTATGATATACAGTGAGTCTCAGTGTGAGTGTGTTGTATTGTGGGGTACAGTGAGTCACAGTGTGAGTGTGTTGTATTGTGGGGTACAGTGAGTCGCAGTGTGAGTGTGTTGTATTGTGGGGTACAGTGTGTGTGTGCTGTATTGTGGGGTACAGTGAGTCTCAGTATGAGTGTGCTGTATTATGATATACAGTGAGTCACAGTGTGAGTGTGCTGTATTGTGGGGTACAGTGAGTCTCAGTGTGAGTGTGTTGTATTATGATATACAGTGAGTCACAGTGTGAGTGTGCTGTATTGTGGGGTACAGTGAGTCTCAGTATGAGTGTGCTGTATTATGATATACAGTGAGTCACAGTGTGAGTGTGCTGTATTGTGGGGTACAGTGAGTCACAGTGTGAGTGTGTTGTATTATGATATACAGTGAGTCACAGTGTGAGTGTGCTGTATTATGATATACAGTGAGTCACAGTGTGAGTGTGCTGTATTGTGGGGTACAGTGAGTCACAGTGTGAGTGTGCTGTATTGTGGGGTACAGTGAGTCTCAGTGTGAGTGTGCTGTATTATGATATACAGTGAGTCTCAGTGTGAGTGTGCTGTATTGTGGGGTACAGTGAGTCACAGTGTGAGTGTGCTGTATTATGGGGTACAGTGAGTCACAGTGTGAGTGTGCTGTATTGTGGCGTACAGTGAGTCACAGTGTGAGTGTGCTGTATTATGGGGTACAGTGAGTCACAGTGTGAGTGTGCTGTATTGTGGGGTACAGTGAGTCTCAGTGTGAGTGTGCTGTATTGTGGGGTACAGTGAGTCGCAGTGTGAGTGTGTTGTATTATGATATACAGTGAGTCGCAGTGTGAGTGTGCTGTATTGTGGGGTACAGTGAGTCTCAGTGTGAGTGTGCTGTATTGTGGGGTACAGTGAGTCGCAGTGTGAGTGTGTTGGATTATGATATACAGTGAGTCACAGTGTGAGTGTGCTGTATTGTGGCGTACAGTGAGTCACAGTGTGAGTGTGCTGTATTATGGGGTACAGTGAGTCTCAGTGTGAGTGTGTTGTATTGTGGGGTACAGTGAGTCGCAGTTTGAGTGTGTTGTATTATGATATACAGTGAGTCACAGTGTGAGTGTGCTGTATTATGGGGTACAGTGAGTCACAGTGTGAGTGTGCTGTGTTATGATATACAGTGAGTCGCAGTGTGAGTGTGCTGTATTATGATATACAGTGAGTCGCAGTGTGAGTGTGCTGTATTATGATATACAGTGAGTCACAGTGTGAGTGTGCTGTATTATGATATACAGTGAGTCTCAGTGTGAGTGTGCTGTATTATGATATACAGTGAGTCACAGTGTGAGTGTGCTGTATTATGATATACAGTGAGTCGCAGTGTGAGTGTGCTGTATTATGATATACAGTGAGTCACAGTGTGAGTGTGCTGTATTATGATATACAGTGAGTCACAGTGTGAGTGTGCTGTATTATGATATACAGTGAGTCACAGTGCGAGTGTGCTGTATTGTGGGGTACAGTGAGTCACAGTGTGAGTGTGCTGTATTATGATATACAGTGAGTCGCAGTGTGAGTGTGCTGTATTATGATATACAGTGAGTCTCAGTGTGAGTGTGCTGTATTATGATATACAGTGAGTCACAGTGTGAGTGTGCTGTATTATGATATACAGTGAGTCACAGTGTGAGTGTGCTGTATTATGATATACAGTGAGTCACAGTGTGAGTGTGCTGTATTATGATATACAGTGAGTCACAGTGTGAGTGTGCTGTATTATGATATACAGTGAGTCACAGTGCGAGTGTGCTGTATTGTGGGGTACAGTGAGTCACAGTGTGAGTGTGCTGTATTATGATATACAGTGAGTCTCAGTGTGAGTGTGCTGCATTGTCGGGTACAGTGAGTCACAGTGTGAGTGTGCTGTATTATGATATACAGTGAGTCTCAGTGTGAGTGTGCTGCATTGTCGGGTACAGTGAGTCACAGTGTGAGTGTGCTGTATTGTGATATACAGTGAGTCACAGTGTGAGTGTGCTGTATTGTGGGGTACAGTGAGTCACAGTGTGAGTGTGCTGTATTATGATATACAGTGAGTCGCAGTGTGAGTGTGCTGTATTGTGATATACAGTGAGTCACAGTGTGAGTGTGCTGTATTATGATATACAGTGAGTCACAGTGTGAGTGTGCTGTATTATGATATACAGTGAGTCGCAGTGTGAGTGTGCTGTATTATGATATACAGTGAGTCTCAGTGTGAGTGTGCTGTATTATGATATACAGTGAGTCTCAGTGTGAGTGTGCTGTATTGTGATATACAGTGAGTCTCAGTGTGAGTGTGATGTATTATGATATACAGTGAGTCACAGTGTGAGTGTGCTGTATTATGATATACAGTGAGTCGCAGTGTGAGTGTGCTGTATTATGATATACAGTGAGTCTCAGTGTGAGTGTGCTGTATTATGATATACAGTGAGTCTCAGTGTGAGTGTGCTGTATTATGATATACAGTGAGTCACAGTGTGAGTGTGCTGTATTGTGGGGTACAGTGAGTCTCAGTGTGAGTGTGCTGTATTATGATATACAGTGAGTCTCAGTGTGAGTGTGCTGTATTGTGGGGTACAGTGAGTCACAGTGTGAGTGTGCTGTATTATGATATACAGTGAGTCTCAGTGTGAGTGTGCTGTATTGTCGGGTACAGTGAGTCACAGTGTGAGTGTGCTGTATTGTGATATACAGTGAGTCTCAGTGTGAGTGTGTTGTATTGTGGGGTACAGTGAGTCACAGTGTGAGTGTGCTGTATTGTGGGGTACAGTGAGTCACAGTGTGAGTGTGCTGTATTATGATATACAGTGAGTCGCAGTGTGAGTGTGCTGTATTATGATATACAGTGAGTCGCAGTGTGAGTGTGCTGTATTATGATATACAGTGAGTCGCAGTGTGAGTGTGCTGTATTATGATATACAGTGAGTCACAGTGAGTGTGCTGTATTGTGGGGTACAGTGAGTCACAGTGTGAGTGTGCTGTATTGTGGGGTACAGTGAGTCTCAGTGTGAGTGTGCTGTATTGTGGGGTACAGTGAGTCACAGTGTGAGTGTGCTGTATTGTGGGGTACAGTGAGTCACAGTGTGAGTGTGCTGTATTGTGATATACAGTGAGTCTCAGTGTGAGTGTGCTGTATTATGATATACAGTGAGTCTCAGTGTGAGTGTGCTGTATTGTGGGGTACAGTGAGTCACAGTGTGAGTGTGCTGTATTATGATATGCAGTGAGTCTCAGTGTGAGTGTGCTGTATTGTGGGGTACAGTGAGTCACAGTGTGAGTGTGCTGTATTGTGGGGTACAGTGAGTCACAGTGTGAGTGTGCTGTATTGTGGGGTACAGTGAGTCACAGTGTGAGTGTGCTGTATTGTGGGGTACAGTGAGTCACAGTGTGAGTGTGCTGTATTATGATATACAGTGAGTCGCATTGTGAGTGTGCTGTATTATGATATACAGTGAGTCACAGTGTGAGTGTGTTGTATTGTGGGGTACAGTGAGTCGCAGTGTGAGTGTGTTGTATTATGATATACAGTGAGTCACAGTGTGAGTGTGTTGTATTGTGGGGTACAGTGAGTCGCAGTGTGAGTGTGCTGTATTGTGGGGTACAGTGAGTCACAGTGTGAGTGTGTTGTATTATGATATACAGTGAGTCACAGTGTGAGTGTGTTGTATTGTGGGGTACAGTGAGTCGCAGTGTGAGTGTGCTGTATTGTGGGGTACAGTGAGTCACAGTGTGAGTGTGTTGTATTATGATATACAGTGAGTCACAGTGTGAGTGTGTTGTATTGTGGGGTACAGTGAGTCTCAGTGTGAGTGTGCTGTATTATGATATACAGTGAGTCACAGTGTGAGTGTGTTGTATTGTGGGGTACAGTGAGTCACAGTGTGAGTGTGTTGTATTGTGGGGTACAGTGAGTCACAGTGTGAGTGTGTTGTATTGTGGGGTACAGTGAGTCACAGTGTGAGTGTGTTGTATTGTCGGGCACAGTGAGTCTCAGTGTGAGTGTGCTGTATTGTGGGGTACAGTGAGTCACAGTGTGAGTGTGCTGTATTGTGGGGTACAGTGAGTCTCAGTGTGAGTGTGCTGTATTATGATATACAGTGAGTCACAGTGTGAGTGTGCTGTATTATGATATACAGTGAGTCACAGTGTGAGTGTGCTGTATTGTGGGGTACAGTGAGTCACAGTGTGAGTGTGCTGTATTATGATATACAGTGAGTCACAGTGTGAGTGTGCTGTATTGTGGGGTACAGTGAGTCACAGTGTGAGTGTGCTGTATTATGATATACAGTGAGTCACAGTGTGAGTGTGCTTTATTGTGGGGTACAGTGAGTCACAGTGTGAGTGTGTTGTATTGTGGGGTACAGTGAGTCACAGTGTGAGTGTGCTGTATTGTGGGGTACAGTGAGTCACAGTGTGAGTGTGTTGTATTGTGGGGTACAGTGAGTCACAGTGTGAGTGTGCTGTATTGTGGGGTACAGTGAGTCACAGTGTGAGTGTGCTGTATTGTGGGTTACAGTGAGTCACAGTATGAGTGTGCTGTATTATGATATACAGTGAGTCACAGTGTGAGTGTGCTGTATTATGATATACAGTGAGTCACAGTGTGAGTGTGTTGTATTGTGGGGTACAGTGAGTCACAGTGTGAGTGTGCTGTATTATGATATACAGTGAGTCACAGTGTGAGTGTGCTGTATTATGATAAACAGTGAGTCGCAGTGTGAGTGTGCTGTATTGTGATATACAGTGAGTCACAGTGTGAGTGTGCTGTATTATGATATACAGTGAGTCACAGTGTGAGTGTGCTGTGTTGTGATATACAGTGAGTCACAGTGTGAGTGTGCTGTATTATGATATACAGTGAGTCACAGTGTGAGTGTGCTGTATTATGATATACAGTGAGTCACAGTGTGAGTGTGTTGTATTGTGGGGTACAGTGAGTCACAGTGTGAGTGTGCTGTATTATGATATACAGTGAGTCGCAGTGTGAGTGTGCTGTATTATGATATACAGTGAGTCACAGTGCGAGTGTGCTGTATTATGATATACAGTGAGTCACAGTGTGAGTGTGCTGTATTATGATATGCAGTGAGTCACAGTGTTAGTGTGCTGTATTGTGATATACAGTGAGTCTCAGTGTGAGTGTGCTGTATTATGATATACAGTGAGTCACAGTGTTAGTTTGCTGTATTATGATATACAGTGAGTCACAGTGCGAGTGTGCTGTATTATGATATACAGTGAGTCACAGTGTGAGTGTGCTGTATTATGATATACAGTGAGTCACAGTGCGAGTGTGCTGTATTATGATATACAGTGAGTCACAGTGCGAGTGTGCTGTATTATGATATACAGTGAGTCACAGTGTGAGTGTGCTGTATTATGATATACAGTGAGTCTCAGTGTGAGTGTGCTGTATTGTGGGGTACAGTGTCACAGTGTGAGTGTGCTGTATTATGATATACAGTGAGTCACAGTGTGAGTGTGCTGTATTATGATATGCAGTGAGTCACAGTGTGAGTGTGCTGCATTATGATATACAGTGAGTCACAGTGTGAGTGTGCTGTATTGTGATATACAGTGAGTCTCAGTGTGAGTGTGCTGTATTGTGGGGTACAGTGAGTCTCAGTGTGAGTGTGCTGTATTGTCGGGCACAGTGAGTCACAGTGTGAGTGTGCTGTATTGTGGGGTACAGTGAGTCTCAGTGTGAGTGTGCTGTATTATGATATACAGTGAGTCGCAGTGTGAGTGTGCTGTATTGTGGGGTACAGTGAGTCACAGTGTGAGTGTGTTGTATTGTGGGGTACAGTGAGTCACAGTGTGAGTGTGCTGTATTGTGGGGTACAGTGAGTCACAGTGTGAGTGTGCTGTATTATGATATACAGTGAGTCACAGTGTGAGTGTGCTGTATTATGATATACAGTGAGTCACAGTGTGAGTGTGTTGTATTGTGGGGTACAGTGAGTCACAGTGTGAGTGTGCTGTATTATGATATACAGTGAGTCACAGTGTGAGTGTGCTGTATTATGATATACAGTGAGTCGCAGTGTGAGTGTGCTGTATTATGATATACAGTGAGTCACAGTGCGAGTGTGCTGTATTATGATATACAGTGAGTCACAGTGTGAGTGTGCTGTATTGTGATATACAGTGAGTCACAGTGTGAGTGTGCTGTATTATGATATACAGTGAGTCACAGTGTGAGTGTGCTGTATTGTGATATACAGTGAGTCACAGTGTGAGTGTGCTGTATTATGATATACAGTGAGTCACAGTGCGAGTGTGCTGTATTATGATATACAGTGAGTCACAGTGTGAGTGTGCTGTATTATGATATACAGTGAGTCACAGTGTGAGTGTGCTGTATTATGATATACAGTGAGTCACAGTGTGAGTGTGCTGTATTATGATATACAGTGAGTCACAGTGTGAGTGTGCTGTATTGTGATATACAGTGAGTCACAGTGTGAGTGTGCTGTATTATGATATACAGTGAGTCTCAGTGTGAGTGTGCTGTATTATGATATACAGTGAGTCTCAGTGTGAGTGTGCTGTATTATGATATACAGTGAGTCACAGTGTGAGTGTGCTGTATTGTGGGGTACAGTGAGTCACAGTGCTAGTGTGCTGTATTATGATATACAGTGAGTCACAGTGTGAGTGTGCTGTATTATGATATACAGTGAGTCACAGTGTGAGTGTGCTGTATTATGATATACAGTGAGTCACAGTGTGAGTGTGCTGTATTATGATATACAGTGAGTCACAGTGTGAGTGTGCTGTATTGTGATATACACTGAGTCTCAGTGTGAGTGTGCTGTATTGTGGGGTACAGTGAGTCTCAGTGTAAGTGTGCTGTATTATGATATACAGTGAGTCACAGTGTGAGTGTGCTGTATTATGATATACAGTGAGTCTCAGTGTGAGTGTGCTGTATTGTGGGGTACAGTGAGTCACAGTGTGAGTGTGCTGTATTATGATATGCAGTGAGTCACAGTGTGAGTGTGCTGTATTATGATATACAGTGAGTCACAGTGTGAGTGTGCTGTATTATGATATACAGTGAGTCTCAGTGTGAGTGTGCTGTATTATGATATACAGTGAGTCACAGTGTGAGTGTGCTGTATTGTGGGGTACAGTGAGTCACAGTGTGAGTGTGCTGTATTATGATATGCAGTGAGTCACAGTGTGAGTGTGCTGTATTGTGATATACAGTGAGTCTCAGTGTGAGTGTGCTGTATTGTGGGGTACAGTGAGTCTCAGTGTGAGTGTGCTGTAGTGTCGGGTTCAGTGAGTCTCAGTGTGAGTGTGCTGTATTGTGGGGTACAGTGAGTCGCAGTGTGAGTGTGCTGTATTGTGGGGTACAGTGAGTCACAGTGTGAGTGTGTTGTATTGTGGGGTACAGTGAGTCACAGTGTGAGTGTGCTGTATTGTGGGGTACAGTGAGTCACAGTGTAAGTGTGCTGTATTATGATATACAGTGAGTCACAGTGTGAGTGTGCTGTATTATGATATACAGTGAGTCACAGTGTGAGTGTGTTGTATTGTGGGGTACAGTGAGTCACAGTGTGAGTGTGCTGTATTATGATATACAGTGAGTCACAGTGTGAGTGTGCTGTATTATGATATACAGTGAGTCACAGTGTGAGTGTGTTGTATTGTGGGGTACAGTGAGTCACAGTGTGAGTGTGCTGTATTATGATATACAGTGAGTCACAGTGTGAGTGTGCTGTATTATGATATACAGTGAGTCACAGTGTGAGTGTGTTGTATTGTGGGGTACAGTGAGTCACAGTGTGAGTGTGCTGTATTATGATATACAGTGAGTCACAGTGTGAGTGTGCTGTATTATGATATACAGTGAGTCGCAGTGTGAGTGTGCTGTATTATGATATACAGTGAGTCACAGTGCGAGTGTGCTGTATTATGATATACAGTGAGTCACAGTGTGAGTGTGCTGTATTGTGATATACAGTGAGTCACAGTGTGAGTGTGCTGTATTATGATATACAGTGAGTCACAGTGTGAGTGTGCTGTATTGTGATATACAGTGAGTCACAGTGTGAGTGTGCTGTATTATGATATACAGTGAGTCACAGTGCGAGTGTGCTGTATTATGATATACAGTGAGTCACAGTGTGAGTGTGCTGTATTATGATATACAGTGAGTCACAGTGTGAGTGTGCTGTATTATGATATACAGTGAGTCACAGTGTGAGTGTGCTGTATTATGATATACAGTGAGTCACAGTGTGAGTGTGCTGTATTGTGATATACAGTGAGTCACAGTGTGAGTGTGCTGTATTATGATATACAGTGAGTCTCAGTGTGAGTGTGCTGTATTATGATATACAGTGAGTCTCAGTGTGAGTGTGCTGTATTATGATATACAGTGAGTCACAGTGTGAGTGTGCTGTATTGTGGGGTACAGTGAGTCACAGTGCGAGTGTGCTGTATTATGATATACAGTGAGTCACAGTGTGAGTGTGCTGTATTATGATATACAGTGAGTCACAGTGTGAGTGTGCTGTATTATGATATACAGTGAGTCACAGTGTGAGTGTGCTGTATTATGATATACAGTGAGTCACAGTGTGAGTGTGCTGTATTGTGATATACACTGAGTCTCAGTGTGAGTGTGCTGTATTGTGGGGTACAGTGAGTCTCAGTGTAAGTGTGCTGTATTATGATATACAGTGAGTCACAGTGTGAGTGTGCTGTATTGTGATATACAGTGAGTCTCATTGTGAGTGTGCTGTATTGTGGGGTACAGTGAGTCTCAGTGTGAGTGTGTTGTATTGTCGGGCACAGTGAGTCACAGTGTGAGTGTGCTGTATTGTGGGGTACAGTGAGTCTCAGTGTGAGTGTGCTGTATTATGATATACAGTGAGTCTCATTGTGAGTGTGCTGTATTGTGGGGTACAGTGAGTCTCAGTGTGAGTGTGTTGTATTGTCGGGCACAGTGAGTCACAGTGTGAGTGTGCTGTATTGTGGGGTACAGTGAGTCTCAGTGTAAGTGTGCTGTATTATGATATACAGTGAGTCACAGTGTGAGTGTGCTGTATTATGATATACAGTGAGTCTCAGTGTGAGTGTGCTGTATTGTGGGGTACAGTGAGTCACAGTGTGAGTGTGCTGTATTATGATATGCAGTGAGTCACAGTGTGAGTGTGCTGTATTATGATATACAGTGAGTCACAGTGTGAGTGTGCTGTATTGTGGGGTACAGTGAGTCACAGTGTGAGTGTGCTGTATTATGATATGCAGTGAGTCACAGTGTGAGTGTGCTGTATTGTGATATACAGTGAGTCACAGTGTGAGTGTGCTGTATTGTGGGGTACAGTGAGTCTCAGTGTGAGTGTGCTGTATTATGATATACAGTGAGTCGCAGTGTGAGTGTGCTGTATTGTGGGGTACAGTGAGTCACAGTGTGAGTGTGTTGTATTGTGGGGTACAGTGAGTCACAGTGTGAGTGTGCTGTATTGTGGGGTACAGTGAGTCACAGTGTGAGTGTGCTGTATTATGATATACAGTGAGTCACAGTGTGAGTGTGCTGTATTATGATATACAGTGAGTCACAGTGCGAGTGTGTTGTATTGTGGGGTACAGTGAGTCACAGTGTGAGTGTGCTGTATTATGATATACAGTGAGTCACAGTGTGAGTGTGCTGTATTATGATATACAGTGAGTCACAGTGTGAGTGTGTTGTATTGTGGGGTACAGTGAGTCACAGTGTGAGTGTGCTGTATTATGATATACAGTGAGTCACAGTGTGAGTGTGCTGTATTATGATATACAGTGAGTCACAGTGTGAGTGTGCTGTATTATGATATACAGTGAGTCACAGTGTGAGTGTGCTGTATTGTGATATACAGTGAGTCACAGTGTGAGTGTGCTGTATTATGATATACAGTGAGTCTCAGTGTGAGTGTGCTGTATTATGATATACAGTGAGTCTCAGTGTGAGTGTGCTGTATTATGATATACAGTGAGTCACAGTGTGAGTGTGCTGTATTGTGGGGTACAGTGAGTCACAGTGCGAGTGTGCTGTATTATGATATACAGTGAGTCACAGTGTGAGTGTGCTGTATTATGATATACAGTGAGTCACAGTGTGAGTGTGCTGTATTATGATATACAGTGAGTCACAGTGTGAGTGTGCTGTATTATGATATACAGTGAGTCACAGTGTGAGTGTGCTGTATTGTGATATACACTGAGTCTCAGTGTGAGTGTGCTGTATTGTGGGGTACAGTGAGTCTCAGTGTAAGTGTGCTGTATTATGATATACAGTGAGTCACAGTGTGAGTGTGCTGTATTGTGATATACAGTGAGTCTCATTGTGAGTGTGCTGTATTGTGGGGTACAGTGAGTCTCAGTGTGAGTGTGTTGTATTGTCGGGCACAGTGAGTCACAGTGTGAGTGTGCTGTATTGTGGGGTACAGTGAGTCTCAGTGTGAGTGTGCTGTATTATGATATACAGTGAGTCTCATTGTGAGTGTGCTGTATTGTGGGGTACAGTGAGTCTCAGTGTGAGTGTGTTGTATTGTCGGGCACAGTGAGTCACAGTGTGAGTGTGCTGTATTGTGGGGTACAGTGAGTCTCAGTGTAAGTGTGCTGTATTATGATATACAGTGAGTCACAGTGTGAGTGTGCTGTATTATGATATACAGTGAGTCTCAGTGTGAGTGTGCTGTATTGTGGGGTACAGTGAGTCACAGTGTGAGTGTGCTGTATTATGATATGCAGTGAGTCACAGTGTGAGTGTGCTGTATTATGATATACAGTGAGTCACAGTGTGAGTGTGCTGTATTGTGGGGTACAGTGAGTCACAGTGTGAGTGTGCTGTATTATGATATGCAGTGAGTCACAGTGTGAGTGTGCTGTATTGTGATATACAGTGAGTCTCAGTGTGAGTGTGCTGTATTGTGGGGTACAGTGAGTCTCAGTGTGAGTGTGCTGTATTATGATATACAGTGAGTCTCAGTGTGAGTGTGCTGTATTATGATATACAGTGAGTCACAGTGTGAGTGTGCTGTATTATGATATACAGTGAGTCACAGTGTGAGTGTGCTGTATTATGATATACAGTGAGTCTCAGTGTGAGTGTGCTGTATTATGATATACAGTGAGTCTCAGTGTGAGTGTGCTGTATTGTCGGGCACAGTGAGTCACAGTGTGAGTGTGCTGTATTGTGGGGTACAGTGAGTCACAGTGTGAGTGTGCTGTATTATGATATACAGTGAGTCACAGTGTGAGTGTGCTGTATTATGATATACAGTGAGTCACAGTGTGAGTGTGCTGTATTATGATATACAGTGAGTCTCAGTGTGAGTGTGCTGTATTGTGGGGTACAGTGAGTCACAGTGTGAGTGTGCTGTATTGTGGGGTACAGTGAGTCACAGTGTGAGTGTGCTGTATTATGATATACAGTGAGTCTCAGTGTGAGTGTGCTGTATTGTGGGGTACAGTGAGTCACAGTGTGAGTGTGCTGTATTGTGGGGTACAGTGAGTCACAGTGTGAGTGTGCTGTATTATGGGGTACAGTGAGTCGCAGTGTGAGTGTGCTGTATTATGATATACAGTGAGTCTCAGTGTGAGTGTGCTGTATTGTGGGGTACAGTGAGTCACAGTGTGAGTGTGCTGTATTATGGGGTACAGTGAGTCGCAGTGTGAGTGTGCTGTATTATGATATACAGTGAGTCTCAGTGTGAGTGTGCTGTATTATGGGGTACAGTGAGTCGCAGTGTGAGTGTGCTGTATTATGATATACAGTGAGTCACAGTGTGAGTGTGCTGTATTGTGGGGTACAGTGAGTCACAGTGTGAGTGTGCTGTATTGTGGGGTACAGTGAGTCACAGTGTGAGTGTGCTGTATTATGGGGTACAGTGAGTCTCAGTGTGAGTGTGCTGTATTATGATATACAGTGAGTCTCAGTGTGAGTGTGCTGTATTGTGGGGTACAGTGAGTCACAGTGTGAGTGTGCTGTATTATGGGGTACAGTGAGTCGCAGTGTGAGTGTGCTGTATTATGATATACAGTGAGTCTCAGTGTGAGTGTGCTGTATTATGGGGTACAGTGAGTCGCAGTGTGAGTGTGCTGTATTATGATATACAGTGAGTCTCAGTGTGAGTGTGCTGTATTATGATATACAGTGAGTCACAGTGTGAGTGTGCTGTATTATGGGGTACAGTGAGTCGCAGTGTGAGTGTGCTGTATTATGATATACAGTGAGTCTCAGTGTGAGTGTGCTGTATTATGGGGTACAGTGAGTCGCAGTGTGAGTGTGCTGTATTATGATATACAGTGAGTCTCAGTGTGAGTGTGCTGTATTATGATATACAGTGAGTCTCAGTGTGAGTGTGCTGTATTATGATATACAGTGAGTCACAGTGTGAGTGTGCTGTATTGTGGGGTACAGTGAGTCTCAGTGTGAGTGTGTTGTATTGTCGGGCACAGTGAGTCTCAGTGTGAGTGTGTTGTATTGTGATATACAGTGAGTCACAGTGTGAGTGTGTTGTATTGTCGGGTACAGTGAGTCTCAGTGTGAGTGTGCTGTATTGTGATATACAGTGAGTCACAGTGTGAGTGTGCTGTATTATGATATACAGTGAGTCACAGTGTGAGTGTGTTGTATTGTCGGGCACAGTGAGTCTCAGTGTGAGTGTGCTGTATTATGATATACAGTGAGTCACAGTGTGAGTGTGCTGTATTATGATATACAGTGAGTCACAGTGTGAGTGTGCTGTATTGTGGGGTACAGTGAGTCACAGTGTGAGTGTGCTGTATTATGATATACAGTGAGTCACAGTGTGAGTGTGCTGTATTATGATATACAGTGAGTCACAGTGTGAGTGTGCTGTATTATGATATACAGTGAGTCTCAGTGTGAGTGTGTTGTATTATGATATACAGTGAGTCGCAGTGTGAGTGTGCTGTATTATGATATACAGTGAGTCACAGTGTGAGTGTGCTGTATTATGATATACAGTGAGTCACAGTGTGAGTGTGCTGTATTATGATATACAGTGAGTCACAGTGTGAGTGTGCTGTATTATGATATACAGTGAGTCACAGTGCGAGTGTGCTGTATTGTGATATACAGTGAGTCTCAGTGTGAGTGTGCTGTATTATGATATACAGTGAGTCACAGTGTGAGTGTGCTGTATTATGATATACAGTGAGTCACAGTGTGAGTGTGCTGTATTATGATATACAGTGAGTCACAGTGTGAGTGTGCTGTATTATGATATACAGTGAGTCACAGTGTGAGTGTGCTGTATTATGATATACAGTGAGTCACAGTGTGAGTGTGCTGTATTGTGATATACAGTGAGTCTCAGTGTGAGTGTGCTGTATTATGATATACAGTGAGTCACAGTGTGAGTGTGCTGTATTATGATATACAGTGAGTCACAGTGTGAGTGTGCTGTATTATGATA
Organism: Heptranchias perlo; assembly: GCF_035084215.1. NCBI lineage: Eukaryota > Metazoa > Chordata > Chondrichthyes > Hexanchiformes > Hexanchidae > Heptranchias > Heptranchias perlo. Next base: position 14,147,372 of record NC_090363.1, read on the forward strand.
TACAGTGAGTCACAGTGTGAGTGTGCTGTATTATGATATACAGTGAGTCACAGTGTGAGTGTGCTGTATTATGATATACAGTGAGTCACAGTGTGAGTGTGCTGTATTGTGGGGTACAGTGAGTCACAGTGTGAGTGTGCTGTATTGTGGGGTACAGTGAGTCACAGTGTGAGTGTGCTGTATTATGATATACAGTGAGTCACAGTGTGAGTGTGCTGTATTGTGATATACAGTGAGTCTCAGTGTGAGTGTGCTGTATTGTGGGGTACAGTGAGTCACAGTGTGAGTGTGCTGTATTATGATATACAGTGAGTCACAGTGTGAGTGTGCTGTATTATGATATACAGTGAGTCTCAGTGTGAGTGTGCTGTATTATGATATACAGTGAGTCACAGTGTGAGTGTGCTGTATTATGATATACAGTGAGTCTCAGTGTGAGTGTGCTGTATTATGATATACAGTGAGTCTCAGTGTGAGTGTGCTGTATTATGATATACAGTGAGTCACAGTGTGAGTGTGCTGTATTATGATATACAGTGAGTCTCAGTGTGAGTGTGCTGTATTGTGGGGTACAGTGAGTCACAGTGTGAGTGTGCTGTATTGTGGGGTACAGTGAGTCACAGTGTGAGTGTGCTGTATTATGGGGTACAGTGAGTCTCAGTGTGAGTGTGCTGTATTGTGGGGTACAGTGAGTCTCAGTGTGAGTGTGCTGTATTGTCGGGCACAGTGAGTCACAGTGTGAGTGTGCTGTATTGTGGGGTACAGTGAGTCACAGTGTGAGTGTGCTGTATTGTGGGGTACAGTGAGTCACAGTGTGAGTGTGCTGTATTATGGGGTACAGTGAGTCTCAGTGTGAGTGTGTTGTATTGTGGGGTACAGTGAGTCTCAGTGTGAGTGTGCTGTATTGTGGGGTACAGTGAGTCTCAGTGTGAGTGTGTTGTATTGTGGGGTACAGTGAGTCTCAGTGTGAGTGTGCTGTATTGTGGGGTACAGTGAGTCTCAGTGTGAGTGTGTTGTATTGTGGGGTACAGTGAGTCTCAGTGTGAGTGTGCTGTATTGTGGGGTACAGTGAGTCTCAGTGTGAGTGTGTTGTATTGTGGGGTACAGTGAGTCTCAGTGTGAGTGTGCTGTATTGTGGGGTACAGTGAGTCACAGTGTGAGTGTGCTGTATTATGGGGTACAGTGAGTCTCAGTGTGAGTGTGCTGTATTGTGGGGTACAGTGAGTCTCAGTGTGAGTGTGCTGTATTGTGGGGTACAGTGAGTCTCAGTGTGAGTGTGTTGTATTGTGGGGTACAGTGAGTCTCAGTGTGAGTGTGCTGTATTGTGGGGTACAGTGAGTCTCAGTGTGAGTGTGTTGTATTGTGGGGTACAGTGAGTCTCAGTGTGAGTGTGCTGTATTGTGGGGTACAGTGAGTCTCAGTGTGAGTGTGCTGTATTGTGGGGTACAGTGAGTCTCAGTGTGAGTGTGTTGTATTGTGGGGTACAGTGAGTCTCAGTGTGTGTGTGCTGTATTGTCGGGCACAGTGAGTCTCAGTGTGAGTGTGTTGTATTGTGGGGTACAGTGAGTCTCAGTGTGAGTGTGTTGTATTGTCGGGTACAGTGAGTCTCAGTGTGAGTGTGTTGTATTGTGGGGTACAGTGAGTCACAGTGTGAGTGTGCTGTATTGTGGGGTACAGTGAGTCACAGTGTGAGTGTGCTGTATTATGATATACAGTGAGTCTCAGTGTGAGTGTGCTGTATTGTGATATACAGTGAGTCTCAGTGTGAGTGTGCTGTATTATGATATACAGTGAGTCACAGTGTGAGTGTGCTGTATTGTGATATACAGTGAGTCACAGTGTGAGTGTGCTGTGTTATGATATACAGTGAGTCACAGTGTGAGTGTGCTGTATTGTGATATACAGTGAGTCACAGTGTGAGTGTGCTGTATTGTGGGGTACAGTGAGTCACAGTGTGAGTGTGCTGTATTATGATATACAGTGAGTCTCAGTGTGAGTGTGCTGTATTGTGATATACAGTGAGTCACAGTGTGAGTGTGCTGTATTATGATATACAGTGAGTCTCAGTGTGAGTGTGCTGTATTGTGGGGTACAGTGAGTCTCAGTGTGAGTGTGCTGTATTATGATATACAGTGAGTCACAGTGTGAGTGTGCTGTATTATGATATACAGTGAGTCACAGTGTGAGTGTGTTGTATTGTGGGGTACAGTGAGTCGCAGTGTGAGTGTGCTGTATTGTGGGGTACAGTGAGTCACAGTGTGTGTGTGCTGTATTGTCGGGCACAGTGAGTCTCAGTGTGAGTGTGCTGTATTATGATATACAGTGAGTCACAGTGTGAGTGTGCTGTATTATGATATACAGTGAGTCTCAGTGTGAGTGTGCTGTATTATGATATACAGTGAGTCACAGTGTGAGTGTGCTGTATTATGATATACAGTGAGTCACAGTGTGAGTGTGCTGTATTATGATATACAGTGAGTCACAGTGTGAGTGTGCTGTATTATGATATACAGTGAGTCACAGTGTGAGTGTGCTGTATTGTGGGGTACAGTGAGTCACAGTGTGTGTGTGCTGTATTGTGGGGCACAGTGAGTCTCAGTGTGAGTACTGTATTCCGGTGCTGACCTTTAACCCTTGATGTTATCAGGGTCCCCGTGGCTCCCGAGGGACTTCAGGTCCACCAGGCAAATCAGGCCGGAGGGTGAGTGAACATTCTCGCCCATTTACTGCCAGTCAAACTTCTGCCAATGCGTTTATCAGCATCGGAGTAACATGGATGGCTTGTGTTGCAGGGTCGTGCAGGAGCTGACGGAGCGAGAGGGATGCCAGGGGAAGGAGGAATCAAGGTATGGAAGAGGATGTAGTCACCAGGCCCGGGGCACCCTCCTGTAACCTGGAGCAGTGTCCAACCTGTTGTATTGTGTGTGTGAGTGAGTAATTGAGTGAATGCATGTGACAGAGTGAGGAGGGAGAGGGGAGAGCTTATATATGGGGGAGTAAAGAGATGCCTGCTCTGTTCGGGATCTAAAGTTGACTTTTGACCCGTGCATGAGTTGGGGAATCAATGGGGGGGAATGGTCAGTGGGATCAAGAAACTGTGCGGGCCTGTCACATCCCGCTACCTCCTGCCTCTCACCATATCCTTCAATCCTGTCCTGCTCCAGAAATACATCCAGTTGTTTCTTGAAATCCTTAAATCTTCCTCATTTGATCAGGTGGGCCGGGATTTTGGGCCTCCGAACAGCACAGACTTCACATTCGCTTTGTGGTGAGCCCAGAACGGGCAGCTGGCAATGCTGCCCGTGTGAACAGGCGACAGACTCGCAGGGCAACGTTAACCCCTCCACTTTAAACCCCCCGTCCCCCGCTGCAGTTAGCCAAGGGAAGTCACACCGATCCGTTAAAGTGTTCGTCCACTCATACGGACAAGAGAGATTTCTGGGCCGAGTTTTCTGTTTCCATTCCTGGTTTCCCCTTTGGTATATTTCCCCGAGGGTGAAGTCAACTGGGCGTAAAATGAGGCGGGGTTTTCAGATGGGGTGGGGGGGTGTAAAACGGGGCGTGTGTTGGTGTAAGGGTGTGAGCTAAAGCTGAGATCCGATGCCTATGTATCCGCTGACGTCTTGCTTTGTGTTTGCCAGGGTGACCGAGGGTTTGATGGTCTGCCTGGACTGCCTGGAGAGAAGGGGAATCGGGTGAGTACAGACCTCATCGACCAGTCCGAACATTGTGCGGTGGGACCAGAGTGTCGGAGTGTTCTGACTCGTCTCTCAGGGTGCGGTAACAGGCCCACACTGAGTGCGGGTCGCAGTGTACCAGCCAGACTATCCACCAATAATCCACCCATCTCAGCTAGACAGGGAATTCCAGGGGAAGTACAGTCATCAAGATGTCACGATATCAGTGCTGTGATCCATTGAGCTCACTTGTCACAATGGCCCGAGTCCAGTTCCTCACTTGTCATAATGGCCTGAGTCCAGTTACTCGATTGTCACAATGGCCCGAGTCCAGTTACTCACTTGTCATAATGGCCCGAGTCCAGTTACTCGATTGTCACAATGGCCCGAGTCCAGTTACTCGATTGTCACAATGGCCTGAGTCCAGTTACTCACTTGTCACAATGGCCCGAGTCCAGTTACTCACTTGTCATAATGGCCCGAGTCCAGTTACTCGATTGTCACAATGGCCCGAGTCCAGTTACTCGATTGTCACAATGGCCCGAGTCCAGTTACTCACTTGTCATAATGGCCCGAGTCCAGTTACTCGATTGTCACAATGGCCCGAGTCCAGTGACTCGATTGTCACAATGGCCCGAGTCCAGTTACTCACTTGTCACAATGGCCCGAGTCCAGTTACTCGATTGTCACAATGGCCCGAGTCCAGTTACTCGCTTGTCACAATGGCCCGAGTCCAGTTACTCGATTGTCACAATGGCCCGAGTTCAGTTACTCGCTTGTCACAATGGCCCGAGTCCAGTTACTCGCTTGTCACAATGGCCCGGGTCCAGTTACTCGCTTGTCACAGTGATCCGAGTCCAGTTACTCGCTTGTCACAATGGCCCGGGTCCAGTTACTCGATTGTCACAATGACCTGAGTCCAGTTACTCACTTGTCACAATGGCCTGAGTCCAGTTACTCGCTTGTCACAATGGCCCGAGTCCAGTTACTCGCTTGTCACAATGGCCCGAGTCCAGTTACTCGATTGTCACAATGGCCCGAGTTCAGTTACTCGCTTGTCACAATGGCCCGAGTCCAGTTACTCGCTTGTCACAATGGCCCGGGTCCAGTTACTCGCTTGTCACAGTGATCCGAGTTCAGTTACTCGCTTGTCACAATGGCCCGAGTCCAGTTACTCGCTTGTCACAATGGCCCGAGTCCAGTTACTCGCTTGTCACAGTGATCCGAGTTCAGTTACTCGCTTGTCACAATGGCCCGAGTCCAGTTACTCGATTGTCACAATGGCCCGAGTCCAGTGACTCGATTGTCACAATGGCCCGAGTCCAGTTACTCGCTTGTCACAATGGCCCGGGTCCAGTTACTCGCTTGTCACAGTGATCCGAGTTCAGTTACTCGCTTGTCACAATGGCCCGAGTCCAGTTACTCGATTGTCACAATGGCCCGAGTTCAGTTACTCGCTTGTCACAATGGCCCGGGTCCAGTTACTCGACTGTCACAATGGCCCGGGTCCAGTTACTCGCTTGTCACAATGGCCCGGGTCCAGTTACTCACTTGTCACAATGGCCTGAGTCCAGTTACTCACTTGTCACAATGGCCCGAGTCCAGTTACTCACTTGTCACAATGGCCCGGGTCCAGTTACTCACTTGTCACAATGGCCCGAGTCCAGTTACTCGATTGTCACAATGGCCCGAGTCCAGTTACTCGGTTACTCACTTGTCACAATGGCCCGAGTCCAGTTACTCGATTGTCACAATGGCCTGTGTCCAGTTACTCGATTGTCACAATGGCCTGAGTCCAGTTACTCACTTGTCACAATGGCACGAGTCCAGTTACTCACTTGTCACAATGGCACGAGTCCAGTTACTCACTTGTCACAATGGCCCGGGTCCAGTTACTCACTTGTCACAATGGCACGAGTCCAGTTACTCACTTGTCACAATGGCCCGGGTCCAGTTACTCACTTGTCATAATGGCCCGGGTCCAGTTACTCGCTTGTCACAATGGCCCGGGTCCAGTTACTCACTTGTCACAATGGCCCGGGTCCAGTTACTCGATTGTCACAATGGCCCGGGTCCAGTTACTCGACTGTCACAATGGCCCGGGTCCAGTTACTCGACTGTCACAATGGCCCGGGTCCAGTTACTCACTTGTCACAATGACCCGGGTCCAGTTACTCGACTGTCACAATGGCCCGGGTCCAGTTACTCACTTGTCATAATGGCCTGAGTCCAGTTACTCGCTTGTCACAATGGCCTGAGTCCAGTTACTCACTTGTCACAATGGCCCGAGTCCAGTTACTCACTTGTCACAATGGCCCGGGTCCAGTTACTCACTTGTCACAATGGCCCGAGTCCAGTTACTCGATTGTCACAATGGCCCGAGTCCAGTTACTCGATTGTCACAATGGCCTGAGTCCAGTTACTCACTTGTCACAATGGCACGAGTCCAGTTACTCGATTGTCACAATGGCCCGGGTCCAGTTACTCACTTGTCATAATGGCCCGGGTCCAGTTACTCACTTGTCACAATGGCACGAGTCCAGTTACTCACTTGTCACAATGGCCCGAGTCCAGTTACTCGATTGTCACAATGGCCTGTGTCCAGTTACTCGATTGTCACAATGGCCTGAGTCCAGTTACTCACTTGTCACAATGGCCCGGGTCCAGTTACTCACTTGTCACAATGGCACGAGTCCATTTACTCACTTGTCACAATGGCCCGGGTCCAGTTACTCACTTGTCACAATGGCCTGTGTCCAGTTACTCGATTGTCACAATGGCCTGAGTCCAGTTACTCACTTGTCACAATGGCCCGGGTCCAGTTACTCACTTGTCACAATGGCACGAGTCCAGTTACTCACTTGTCACAATGGCACGAGTCCAGTTACTCACTTGTCACAATGGCCCGAGTCCAGTTACTCGATTGTCACAATGGCACGAGTCCAGTTACTCACTTGTCACAATGGCACGAGTCCAGTTACTCACTTGTCACAATGGCCCGAGTCCAGTTACTCGATTGTCACAATGACCTGAGTCCAGTTACTCACTTGTCACAATGGCCCGAGTCCAGTTACTCGATTGTCACAATGGCCTGAGTCCAGTTACTCACTTGTCACAATGGCCTGTGTCCAGTTACTCGATTGTCACAATGACCCGGGTCCAGTTACTCACTTGTCACAATGGCCCGGGTCCAGTTACTCGATTGTCACAATGGCCTGAGTCCAGTTACTCACTTGTCACAATGGCCCGAGTCCAGTTACTCACTTGTCACAATGACCCGGGTTCAGTTACTCGATTGTCACAATGGCCCGGGTCCAGTTACTCACTTGTCACAATGACCCGGGTTCAGTTACTCACTTGTCACAATGACCCGGGTCCAGTTACTCACTTGTCACAATGGCCCGGGTCCAGTTACTCGATTGTCACAATGGCCTGAGTCCAGTTACTCACTTGTCACAATGGCCTGTGTCCAGTTACTCGCTTGTCACAATGGCCCGGGTCCAGTTACTCACTTGTCACAATGGCCCGGGTCCCGTTACTCACTTGTCACAATGGCCCGAGTCCAGTTACTCACTTGTCCCAGTGATCCGAGTTCAGTTATGTGCCTGCGGACACTGGTGGAAGTCACTGAATTGCAGTGGGCGAGTGGCCCATTCGTTTCGTTCTCCTCGACCCAGATGTGAAGTCCCCCGAAGGTTGAACCCCCCCCTTGTCATCCTCTGGAGCTCCGCTCATCGTCTGCAAGACCTCAGGTTCAGGACGCTGGCGCTAGCGGAGCCTCCAATGAGATCCTGCCGCCATTCCACCATCCATCGTTTCTCGGCAGGGGAAAGAGATGAAACGGCTCAAACGGGAAAGGGTAGACCGTGTATTGGGGACAATTTTAACCCAACCCGCCCATGGGTTGAAGGGATCGGGGGTGACGCTGGTTTTAGACCCCGCCCCGATTTTACTCGCCGTTGCGAATCAGTGGAGAGTGATATTGGGCGGGGTGTAAAACTGATATTCCACCCGATCCCATGGGATTCCCGCTCGGCCATTCCCCTCATAGATTCACTGTTCCCACTCTCCCATGGGTTGCAGGTATGGTCCTGTCTCCAGTCCCGGCTCTCCTGGAATGCGTCTCCCCACTGGGAGCTCAGGACCGGTGACGTTGCCAGAGGAAGAGGTTTGAAGGGTCAAAACGCAAGGGTGGAAGTTTGCAAATTGCAAAGATCACTTCCCGTTTTATAGCCAGTTCGGAACAAATGGGTGGTCACACCTTCTCAAACAGAGCGAGTGCGTCAACTTTATTTTTATTTGTTCATGGGATGTGGGCGTCGCTGGCGAGGCCAGCATTTATTGCCCATCCCCAATTGCCCTTGAGAAGGTGGTGGTGAGCCGCCTTCTTGAACCGCTGCAGTCCGTGTGGTGAAGGTTCTCCCACAGTGCTGTTAGGTAGGGAGTTCCAGGATTTTGACCCAGCGATGATGAAGGAACGGTGATATACTTCCAAGTCGGGATGGTGTGTGACTTGGAGGGGAACGTGCTGGTGGTGTCGTTCCCATGTGCCTGCTGCCCTTGTCCTTCTAGGTGGTAGAGGTCGCGGGTTTGGGAGGTGCTGTCGAAGAAGCCTTGGCGAGTTGCTGCAGTGCATCCTGTGGATGGTACACACTGCAGCCACAGTGCGCCGGTGGTGAAGGGAGTGAACGTTTAGGGTGGTGGATGGGGTGCCAATCAAGCGGGCTGCTTTGTCCTGGATGGTGTCGAGTTTCTTGAGTGTTGTTGGAGCTGCACTCATCCAGGCAAGTGGAGAGTATTCCATCACACTCCTGACTTGTGCCTTGTAGATGGTGGAAAGGCTTTGGGGAGTCAGGAGGTGAGTCACTCGCCGCAGAATACCCAGCCTCTGACCTGCTCTTGTCGCCACAGTATTTATGTGGCTGGTCCAGTTAAGTTTCTGGTCAAAAAACTATAAGCCATGCCGATCGGAACGTCCACCCTCTGCTGTCTCACCGATCGCCAGGCGGCATTATCAAGAGCAACTGCTGAGATGAGCTGCTACATAGCAGCAGAGTCGGACTGTTAAACCAGTAATGGGCGAGCCTCCCAGCGACTCATTGTTTCGATGTCTCTCCTGAAGTACTGTAATCAGTCACCCAGCAACCAAAGTCATGAAACCATAGAACCACAGAACCATCGAAAAGATACAGCACAGACGGGGGCCATTCGGCCCATCGTGTCCGCCCCGGCTCGAAGAACGACCAGGTGCCCATTCTCATCCCACCCGGTCTGTGGCCCTGCAGCTTACAGCACCTTAGGTGCAGGTCCAGGTACTTTTCAAAAGAGTTGAGGGTCCCTGCCTCTACCACCAATTCGGGCAGCGCAACAGCTGGCCTCAATGCTTTACGAGCCCCTGTGAGGGAGTGCTGCACTGTCGGAGGTGCCGCCTTTCAGATCACAGAATCATTGAAATTTACGGCGCAGAAGGAGGCCGTTCGGCCCATCGTGTCCGTGCCGGCCGAGAAAGAGCCATCCGGCCTAATCCCACTTTCCAGCTCTTGGTCTGTCGCCCTGCAGGTTACGGCACCTCCCGGCGGGCGAGGCTCCTTGCTGGAAGCACGGCGTCGGTAGCGTTACCCCCCCCCCCCGCGGGGCTCCTGAGCACGAACTCATTCCTCGTTTTTGTTGTTTCAGGGAGAGCCTGGTGCGCAGGGACTGCTGGGAGATCTGGGGGAAGACGGAGAGAGGGTGAGTGTTTGCCCCCCGTAAGCACAACGCGTTTCGAGATCTCCGCCGCCCTCGGGGTTTGACGGACGGTCGGAGCTCCCGGGGCAACGGGTCTGTTTGTCCGTACCGACCGATCTCAGCGGGACCGATGCAGGCACCGGTCAAAGGTCGTCTCGCCAGGGGGGGGGGAGTTTTAACTCGCGGGCGGGATGCGCGGGTCGCCATTTTAACTCCCGGGCGGGATGCGTGGGTCGCCATTTTAACGGCCGGGCCTCGATACCAATCCGGCCGGCCGGCCGGCCGGAACAGCTGATCGGAGGCAGCTCACTGGCTTTGGGCTTGACGCTCGATGCGCTTTCACTGAGAGGACGGTCCACGATGGGCGCCCAGCTCGATCGGCCGTTAAAATGGCGGCGGGGTCCTGGTGGGGAGACCGGAGAGTGCAGCGTGTGGGACACCCTCCTTTGATCCCTGGGACCAGCCCGGGGAGGTAGATTAAAGGTCTCCCCTCTTTGATACATACTGGATGGGGCAGTGGGTGAGGTTCTGTCATTTCCCCTTTCAGTTTGAATCCACCCCAAATGGAGAAAGTGAGCGGTGGGGTGGGGTGGGGCACTGGGGTATGTTTTCATCTTGCCCCCCCCCCCCCCCCACTCCGGGTGTAAAACTGGCGTTGTGGATTGTCTCCCTTGTCGATGGCACTCGGGCGGTTCTATAACGGGCGGCTGATGCACAACGACCGAGAGGCAGGGTGAAAACTTACCCCATTGTGTTGAAGACTCGTTCATAATAAGCCTTATCTTTCAATCAGGAAAGATTGAACGGGCTGGGGCTCTTTTCTCCACAAAAGAGAAGACCGAGGGGTGACCTGATGGAGGTCTTCAAGATTATGAAAGGGTTTGATAGGGTAGACGTAGAGAAGATGTTCCCACTTGTGGGGGAGACCAGAACGAGGGTCCATAAATATGAGATGGTCACTAATAAATCCAATAGGGAATTCAGGAGAAATTTCTTTACCCAGAGAGTGGTTAGAATGTGGAACTCGCTATCACAGGGAGTAGTTGAGGCGAATAGCATCGATACATTTAAGAGGAAGCTAGATAAACACATGAGGGAGAAAGGAATAGAAGGGTATGGTGATAGGGTGAGATGAAGTAGGGAGGGAGGAGGCTCGTGTGGAGCATAAACAACAGCATGGACCTGTTGGGCCGAATGGCCTGTTTCTGTGCTGTGGACTCGACGTCACTCGGTGTAATCTCTGGCAGCCTGAGCTCAAATCCAGTCCAGTCCCAGGTCAAGGTGTTTCTGAGACTGAGACTGATGGAGGCAGGGGATTAAACACAGTGACCGTTCCCCTCATTTCCCAGGGTGGTTACCCCCTGACGTTACAGCGAACGGGCCTATCTCTTTACCTGTGGGACCTCAGTCTCATTCCAGCTGAGACAGAGGACCTGAAGGTCCCTGTTCTCCGATGCAAGTTAAAGACTGTGGTCTCACCACTTGGACTTGGGAGTGAATCCAGATCTAGTCTCCCTGAGCTCCTGACACATCAGCTCCTCTTGAGATAGTCTTTTCCTCTTTCCCTTCTCTTTTCAATCTTTCTTTTGTTCAACACTAGACCTCTCCTCACTTTTTAATCTACCTTTGTTTCTTTATTGCGTGGAATTAACAGCAAGAAGGTCGGAGGCCGCTGGGAAGTTCACTCATGTTGCCTTCTGGAACCTTGAAACAAGGGTTACAATCCCTCTGGTCTCTGTGCGGTGGCAATATGGATATTTGGGCAGATTCCCTCTGATCGCTTATTTTACCAGCGAAGTGATAAACACATCAATTAAAAAATGATACAAACCTTTAAAAACTCAGTCCCGCGCAGCGACTGGATGAACTCTGCCCGCGATGGGTTGAAATTCTCTCGACCGAGAAAGGCTGTCAATATTTGAAGGGCCAATTTTCCTCCGGAGAGGTAAACCCGAGGACACGCTGCTGGCAGTTTACCGGAGGATATTTTCAACGCGAGTGGCCGCAGTCCCAGACTTCCACGCCAGTTACGGTGCTCGTAAGACTACCTTAAATTTTGCCAGTTAATGTTTTCTGTTTGTTGTTTGTCTCCAGGGAGACGATGGTGAGGCTGGGCCCAGAGGGCTGCCGGGTGAACCTGTAAGTATATCTCAGTTTTTGGGTTTGTTCCACTTTAGAGTGCTGAGAAACCAGGACAGGGAGAGGTGCCTCCAACATCAGTGAGACAACGTCCAGTGGGACAAGGGTCCAGAGAGCTCTGTCCTTTGGGAAAAGCTGCCAGTCTCCAGGCTGCCCCCTGTCTGTCTCCAGGCTGCACTGTCTGTCTCCAGGCTGCACTGTCTGTCTCCAGGCTGCACTGTCTGTCTCCAGGCAGCCCCCAGTCCGTCTCCAGGCTGCACCCTGTCCGTCTCCAGGCTGCATCCTGTCCGTCTCCCCAGGCTGCACCCTGTCCGTCTCCCCAGGCTGCACCCTGTCCGTCTCCCCAGGCTGCACCCTGTCCGTCTCCCCAGGCTGCACCCTGTCCGTCTCCCCAGGCTGCACCCTGTCCGTCTCCCCAGGCTGCACCCTGTCCGTCTCCCCAGGCTGCACCCTGTCCGTCTCCCCAGGCTGCACCCTGTCCGTCTCCCCAGGCTGCACCCTGTCCGTCTCCCCAGGCTGCACCCTGTCCGTCTCCCCAGGCTGCACCCTGTCCGTCTCCCCAGGCTGCACCCTGCCTGCCTCCAGGTCGCATTGTATATCCTTCCAGTGCTGAGTTACTGCTCCCAACTCACTCCCTCATTTCCCCAATCAGAGGCCCAGTCACTATGCACATGTATCTTGGAACTGTCTCCCAATACCCATTCACCGCACTCCCTCTCTCCCAATACCCATTCACCGCACTCCCTCTCTCCCAGTTCCCCTTCACCCCACTCCCTCTCTCCCAATACCCCTTCACCCCACTCCCTCTCTCCCAATTCCCCTTCACCCCACTCCCTCTCTCCCAATACCCCTTCACCCCACTCCCTCTCTCCCAATACCCCTTCACCCCACTCCCTCTCTCCCAATTCCCCTTCACCCCACTCCCTCTCTCCCAATACCCCTTCACCCCACTCCCTCTCTCCCAATTCCCCTTCACCCCACTCCCTCTCTCCCAATACCCCTTCACCCCACTCCCTCTCTCCCAATACCCCTTCACCCCACTCCCTCTCTCCCAATTCCCCTTCACCCCACTCCCTCTCTCCCAATACCCCTTCACCCCACTCCCTCTCTCCCAATACCCCTTCACCCCACTCCCTCTCTCCCAATACCCCTTCACCCCACTCCCTCTCTCCCAATACCCCTTCACCCCACTCCCTCTCTCCCAATTCCCCTTCACCCCACTCCCTCTCTCCCAATACCCCTTCACCCCACTCCCTCTCAATACCCCTTCACCCCACTCCCTCTCTTCCAATTCCCCTTCACCCCACTCCCGCTCTCCCAATACCCCTTCACCCCACTCCCTCTCTCCCAATTCCCCTTCACCCCACTCCCTCTCTCCCAATACCCCTTCACCCCACTCCCTCTCTCCCAATACCCCTTCACCCCACTCCCTCTCTCCCAATACCCCTTCACCCCACTCCCTCTCTCCCAATACCCCTTCACCCCACTCCCTCTCTCCCAATTCCCCTTCACCCCACTCCCTCTCTCCCAATACCCCTTCACCCCACTCCCTCTCAATACCCCTTCACCCCACTCCCTCTCTTCCAATTCCCCTTCACCCCACTCCCGCTCTCCCAATACCCCTTCACCCCACTCCCTCTCTCCCAATACCCCTTCACCCCACTCCCTCTCTCCCAATACCCCTTCACCCCACTCCCTCTCTCCCAATTCCCCTTCACCCCACTCCCTCTCTCCCAATACCCCTTCCCCCACTCCCTCCCTCTCAATACCCCTTCAATCCACTCCCTGCCTCCCAATACCCCTTCCCCCACTCCCTCTCTCCCAATACCCCTTCACCCCACTCCCTCTCTCCCAATTCCCCTTCACCCCACTCCCTCTCTCCCAATACCCCTCCACCCCACTCCCTCTCTCCCAATACCCCTCCACCCCACTCCCTCTCTCCCAATACCCCTTCACCCCACTCCCATTCTCCCAATACCCCTTCACCCCACTCCCTCTCTCCCAATTCCCCTTCCCCCACTCCCTCTCTCCCAATACCCCTTCACCCCACTCCCTCTCTCCCAATACCCCTTCACCCCACTCCCTCTCTCCCAATACCCCTTCACCCCACTCCCTCTCTCCCAATACCCCTTCACCCCACTCCCTCTCTCCCAATACCCCTTCACCCCACTCCCTCTCTCCCAATTCCCCTTCACCCCACTCCCTCTCTCCCAATACCTCTTCACCCCACTCCCTCTCTCCCAATACCCCTCCACCTCACTCCCTCTCTCCCAATACCCCTTCACCCCACTCCCTCTCTCCCAATTCCCCTTCCCCCACTCCCTCCCTCTCAATACCCCTTCAATCCACTCCCTCCCTCTCAATACCCCTTCAATCCACTCCCTCCCTCTCAATACCCCTTCACCCCACTCCCTCTCTCCCAATACCCCTTCACCCCACTCCCTCCCTCTCAATACCGCTTCAATCCACTCCCTCCCTCCCAATACCCCTTCACCCCACTCCCTCTCTCCCAATTCCCCTTCACCCCACTCCCTCTCTCTCAATACCCCTTCACCCCACTCCCTCTCTCCCAGTTCCCCTTCACCCCACTCCCTCTCTCCCAATACCCCTCCACCCCACTCCCTCTCTCCCAATACCCCTTCACCGCACTCCCTCTCTCCCAATACCCATTCACCCCACTCCCTCTCTCCCAATACCCCTTCACCCCACTCCCTCTCTCCCAATACCCCTTCACCCCACTCCCTCTCTCCCAATTCCCCTTCACCGCACTCCCTCTCTCCCAATACCCCTTCACCCCACTCCCTCTCTTCCAATTCCCCTTCACCCCACTCCCTCTCTCCCAATACCCCTTCACCCCACTCCCTCTCTCCCAATACCCCTCCACCCCACTCCCTCTCTCCCAATACCCTTCACCCCACTCCCTCTCTCCCAATACCCTCCACCCCACTCCCTCTCTCCCCATTACCCCTCCACCCCACTCCCTCTCTCCCAATACCCTTCACCCCACTCCCTCTCTCCCAATACCCCTTCACCCCACTCCCTCTCTTCCAATTCCCCTTCACCCCACTCCCTCTCTCCCAATACCCCTTCACCCCACTCCCTCTCTCCCAATACCCCTTCACCCCACTCCCTCTCTCCCAATTCCCCTTCACCCCACTCCCTCTCTCCCAATTCCCCTTCCCCCACTCCCTCCCTCCCAATACCCCTTCACCCCACTCCCTCTCTCCCAATTCCCCTTCACCCCACTCCCTCTCTCCCAATTCCCCTTCACCCCACTCCCTCTCTCCCAATACCCCTCCACCCCACTCCCTCTCTCCCAATACCCCTTCACCCCACTCCCTCTCTCCCAATTCCCCTTCACCCCACTCCCTCTCTCCCAATTCCCCTTCCCCCACTCCCTCCCTCCCAATACCCCTTCACCCCACTCCCTCTCTCCCAATACCCCTTCACCCCACTCCTTCTCTCCCAATACCCCTTCACCCCACTCCCTACCCCCCAATACCCCTTCACCTCACTCCCTCTCTCCCAATTCCCCTTCACCCCACTCCCTCTCTCCCAATACCCCTTCACCCCACTCCCTACCCCCCAATACCCCTTCACCCCACTCCCTCTCTCCCAATACCCATTCACCGCACTCCCTCTCTCCCAATACCCCTTCACCCCACTCCCTACCGCCCAATACCCCTTCACCCCACTCCCTCTCTCCCAATTCCCCTTCACCCCACTCCTTCTCTCCCAATACCCCTTCACCCCACTCCCTCTCTCCCAATACCCCTTCACCCCACTCCCTCTCTCCGAGTTCCCCTTCACCCCACTCCCTCTCCCCCAATACCACTTCACCCCACTCCCTCTCTCCCAATTCCCCTTCACCCCACTCCCTCTCTCCCAATACCCCTTCACCCCACTCCCTCTCTCCCAATACCCTTCACCCCACTCCCTCTCTCCCAATACCCTTCACCCCACTCCCTCTCTCCCAATTCCCCTTCACCCCACTCCCTCTCTCCCAATACCCTTCACCCCACTCCCTCTCTCCCAATACCCTTCACCCCACTCCCTCTCTCCCAATACCCCTTCACCCCACTCCCTCTCTCCCAATTCCCCTTCACCCCACTCCCGCTCTCCCAATACCCCTTCACCCCACTCCCTCTCTCCCAATACCCTTCACCCCACTCCCTCTCTCCCAATACCCCTTCACCCCACTCCCTCTCTCCCAATTCCCCTTCACCCCACTCCCTCTCTCCCAATACCCCTTCACCCCACTCCCTCTCTCCCAATACCCCTTCACCCCACTCCCTCTCTCCCAATACCCCTTCACCCCACTCCCTCTCTCCCAATACCCCTCCACCCCACTCCCTCTCTCCCAATACCCCTTCACCCCACTCCCTCTCTCCCAATACCCCTTCACCCCACTCCCTCTCTCCCAATACCCCTTCACCCCACTCCCTCTCTCCCAATACCCCTTCACCCCACTCCCTCTCTCCCAATACCCCTCCACCCCACTCCCTCTCTCCCAATACCCCTTCACCCCACTCCCTCTCTCCCAATACCCCTTCACCCCACTCCCTCTCTCCCAATACCCCTTCACCCCACTCCCTCTCTCCCAATTCCCCTTCACCCCACTCCCGCTCTCCCAGTTCCCCTTCACCCCACTCCCTCTCTCCCAATACCCCTTCACCCCACTCCCTCTCTCCCAGTTCCCCTTCACCCCACTCCCTCTCTCCCAATTCCCCTTCACCCCACTCCCTCTCTCCCAATACCCCTTCACCCCACTCCCTCTCTCCCAGTTCCCCTTCACCCCACTCCCTCTCTCCCAATACCCCTTCACCCCACTCCCTCTCTCCCAATACCCCTTCACCCCACTCCCACTCTCCCAGTTCCCCTTCACCCCACTCCCTCTCTTCCAATACCCCTTCACCCCACTCCCTCTCTCCCAATACCCCTTCACCCCACTCCCTCTCTCCCAATTCCCCTTCACCCCACTCCCTCTCTCCCAATACCCCTTCACCCCACTCCCTCTCTCCCAGTTCCCCTTCACCCCACTCCCTCTCTCCCAATACCCCTTCACCCCACTCCCTCTCTCCCAATACCCCTTCACCCCACTCCCACTCTCCCAGTTCCCCTTCACCCCACTCCCTCTCTTCCAATACCCCTTCACCCCACTCCCACTCTCCCAGTTCCCCTTCACCCCACTCCCTCTCTTCCAATACCCCTTCACCCCACTCCCTCTCTCCCAATTCCCCTTCACCCCACTCCCTCTCTCCCAATACCCCTTCACCCCACTCCCTCTCTCCCAATTCCCCTTCACCCCACTCCCTCTCTCCCAATACCCCTTCACCCCACTCCCTCTCTCCCAATACCCCTTCACCCCACTCCCTCTCTCCCAATACCCCTTCACCCCACTCCCTCTCTCCCAATACCCCTTCACCCCACTCCCTCTCTCCCAGTTCCCCTTCACCCCACTCCCTCTCTCCCAATACCCCTTCACCCCACTCCCTCTCTCCCAATTCCCCTTCACCCCACTCCCTCTCTCCCAATACCCCTTCACCCCACTCCCTCTCTCCCAATACCCCTTCACCCCACTCCCTCTCTCCCAATACCCCTTCACCCCACTCCCTCTCTCCCAGTTCCCCTTCACCCCACTCCCTCTCTCCCAATACCCCTTCACCCCACTCCCTCTCTCCCAATACCCCTTCACCCCACTCCCTCTCCCAATACCCCTTCACCCCACTCCCTCTCTCCCAGTTCCCCTTCACCCCACTCCCTCTCTCCCAATACCCCTTCACCCCACTCCCTCTCTCCCAATACCCCTTCACCCCACTCCCACTCTCCCAGTTCCCCTTCACCCCACTCCCTCTCTTCCAATACCCCTTCACCCCACTCCCTCTCTCCCAATTCCCCTTCACCCCACTCCCTCTCTCCCAATACCCCTTCACCCCACTCCCTCTCTCCCAATACCCCTTCACCCCACTCCCTCTCTCCCAGTTCCCCTTCACCCCACTCCCTCTCTCCCAGTTCCCCTTCACCCCACTCCCTCTCTCCCAATACCCCTTCACCCCACTCCCTCTCTCGCAATACCCCTTCACCCCACTCCCTCTCTCCCAATACCCCTTCACCCCACTCCCTCTCTCCCAATACCCCTTCACCCCACTCCCTCTCTCCCAGTTCCCCTTCACCCCACTCCCTCTCTTCCAATACCCCTTCACCCCACTCCCTCTCTCCCAGTTCCCCTTCACCCCACTCCCTCTCTCCCAATTCCCCTTCACCCCACTCCCTCTCTCCCAATTCCCCTTCACCCCACTCCCTCTCTCCCAATACCCCTTCACCCCACTCCCTACCCCCCAATACCCCTTCACCCCACTCCCTCTCTCCCAATACCCCTTCACCCCACTCCCTCTCTCCCAATACCCATTCACCCCACTCCCTCTCTCCCAATTCCCCTTCACCCCACTCCCTCTCTCCCAATACCCCTTCACCCCACTCCCTCTCTCCCAGTTCCCCTTCACCCCACTCCCTCTCTCCCAATACCCCTTCACCCCACTCCCTCTCTCCCAATACCCCTTCACCCCACTCCCTCTCTCCCAGTTCCCCTTCACCCCACTCCCTCTCTCCCAATACCCCTTCACCCCACTCCCACTCTCCCAATTCCCCTTCACCCCACTCCCTCTCTTCCAATACCCCTTCACCCCACTCCCTCTCTCCCAATACCCCTTCACCCCACTCCCTCTCTCCCAGTTCCCCTTCACCCCACTCCCTCTCTCCCAATACCCCTTCACCCCACTCCCTCTCTCCCAATACCCCTTCACCCCACTCCCATTCTCCCAATACCCCTTCACCCCACTCCCTCTCTCCCAGTTCCCCTTCACCCCACTCCCTCTCTCCCAATACCCCTTCACCCCACTCCCTCTCTCCCAATACCCCTTCCCCCACTCCCTCCCTCTCAATACCCCTTCACCCCACTCCCATTCTCCCAATACCCCTTCACCCCACTCCCTCTCTCCCAATACCCCTTCACCCCACTCCCTCTCTCTCAATACCCCTTCACCCCACTCCCTCTCTCCCAATACCCCTTCACCCCACTCCCTCTCTCCCAATACCCTTCACCCCACTCCCTCTCTCCCAATACCCCTTCACCCCACTCCCTCTCTCCCAATTCCCCTTCACCCCACTCCCTCTCTCCCAATACCCCTTCACCCCACTCCCTCTCTCCCAATACCCCTTCACCCCACTCCCTCTCTCCCAATACCCCTTCACCCCACTCCCTCTCTCCCAATACCCCTTCACCCCACTCCCATTCTCCCAATACCCCTTCACCCCACTCCCTCTCTCCCAGTTCCCCTTCACCCCACTCCCTCTCTCCCAATACCCCTTCACCCCACTCCCTCTCTCCCAATACCCTTCACCCCACTCCCATTCTCCCAATACCCCTTCACCCCACTCCCTCTCTCCCAATACCCCTTCACCCCACTCCCTCTCTCCCAATACCCCTTCACCCCACTCCCTCTCTCCCAATACCCCTTCACCCCACTCCCTCTCTCCCAATACCCCTTCACCCCACTCCCTCTCTCCCAATACCCCTTCACCCCACTCCCTCTCTCCCAATACCCCTTCACCCCACTCCCATTCTCCCAATACCCCTTCACCCCACTCCCTCTCTCCCAATTCCCCTTCACTCCACTCCCTCTCTCCCAATACCCTTCACCCCACTCCCTCTCTCCCAATACCCCTTCACCCCACTCCCTCTCTCCCAATACCCCTTCACCCCACTCCCATTCTCCCAATACCCCTTCACCCCACTCCCTCTCTCCCAATTCCCCTTCACTCCACTCCCTCTCTCCCAATACCCCTTCACCCCACTCCCTCTCTCCCAATTCCCCTTCACCCCACTCCCTCTCTCCCAATACCCCTTCACCCCACTCCCTCTCTCCCAATTCCCCTTCACCCCACTCCCATTCTCCCAATACCCCTTCACCCCACTCCCTCTCTCCCAATTCCCCTTCACTCCACTCCCTCTCTCCCAATACCCCTTCACCCCACTCCCTCTCTCCCAATTCCCCTTCACCCCACTCCCTCTCTCCCAATACCCCTTCACCCCACTCCCATTCTCCCAATTCCCCTTCACCCCACTCCCATTCTCCCAATACCCTTCACCCCACTCCCGCTCTCCCAATTCCCCTTCACCCCACTCCCTCTCTCCCAATTCCCCTTCACCCCACTCCCTCTCTCCCAATACCCCTTCACCCCACTCCCTCTCTCCCAATACCCCTTCACCCCACTCCCGCTCTCCCAATACCCCTTCACCCCACTCCCTCTCTCCCAATACCCCTTCACCCCACTCCCTCTCTCCCAATACCCCTTCACCCCACTCCCTCTCTCCCAATACCCCTTCCCCCACTCCCTCCCTCCCAATACCCCTTCACCCCACTCCCTCTCTCCCAATACCCCTTCACCCCACTCCCTCTCTCCCAATACCCCTTCACCCCACTCCCTCTCTCCCAATACCCCTTCACCCCACTCCCTCTCTCCCAATACCCCTTCACCCCACTCCCTCTCTCCCAATACCCTTCACCCCACTCCCTCTCTCCCAATACCCCTTCACCCCACTCCCTCTCTCCCAATACCCCTTCACCCCACTCCCTCTCTCCCAATACCCCTCCACCCCACTCCCTCTCTCCCAATACCCCTCCACCCCACTCCCTCTCTCCCAATACCCCTTCACCCCACTCCCTCTCTCCCAATACCCTTCACCCCACTCCCTCTCTCCCAATACCCCTTCACCCCACTCCCTCTCTCCCAATACCCTTCACCCCACTCCCTCTCTCCCAATACCCCTTCACCCCACTCCCTCTCTCCCAATACCCCTTCACCCCACTCCCTCTCTCCCAATACCCCTTCACCCCACTCCCTCTCTCCCAATACCCCTTCACCCCACTCCCTCTCTCCCAATACCCCTTTGCCTCATTATCCCAAGTCATTTGCCTTGTTATCCATCTCCCAAGCGTATTATGGCCTAATGGTTCTGGTCGTCGACCAGCATCCTCGAGGCTGGGGATTGAATCCCACCGAGGCAATCAGTGAAACTGAATTCACTAAATCTGATCACTTGTGGCTGTACAAATGACCATGAGAGCTGCCAAATTGTCATGAGCACTGAAATGGTTCACTAATGTCCTTTAGGGATGGAGGCTTCGACCTCGACCTGGTCTGACCTACATGTGACTCCAGTCCCACGGTATGTGGTTGACTCAATACTCTCAGGGCACCATGGGATGGGCACTAATTGCTGCCTTGCCAGCATCGCACACATCCCAAGAGGAAAAATTCTCCTCCAAAGTCCCTTCCCCCTGCTTACTCCTCCCCCAAATAACCCCATTAACTTGCTACCTCTCCCACTTCCTTCAAAAGCCCCTTGGAACCTGCCTGTTGGACTGGGTCCCCCAATGTATTCCTGTCCCTTCAGATAAAGTGCACAGAGACATAATACTACACATGGGGCCATGATAAGGTTGTTATGGCGACTGCACTTGCATTGTAAATGGACGTGGCTCTTTGTAACCGAGTCAAGCTAAGAGAAAACCCCCATTGATGCCAGCCTGGGTCAATCCAAACCAGGATTGGGGCCTGTGGAGACCTGGCCCTATCAAACGGACATGTCTCCATTATCCGTCTGTGGCTGCACTGTGTCCCATCTACAGGATGCACTGCAGCAACTCCCCAAGGATTCTTCGACAGCACCTCCCAAACCCGAGACCTCTACCACCTAGAAGGACAAGGGCAGCAGGTGGGAACACCACCACCTCCAAGTCCCCCTCCGAGTCACACACCATCCCGACTTCCTTCATGGTCGCTGGGTCAAAATCCTGGAACGCCCCGCCTAACAGTTCACCACACGGACTGTAACGGTTCAAAAAGAAGGCCCAGCACCACCTTCTCACGGGCAACTAGGGAATGGGCAATAAATGCCCGCCTTGCCAGCTACGCCTGCATCCCGAGAATGAATAAAGGAAATCTGGAGGAGTCAGACTGGGTCACCTAACCAAGGCTCTGGAATTGTCGAGTAGACAGATATGGCCCAGTATCTAAGGGAGTGACACTGAGACAATATAACTCAGCATTTGGGTTAATGAAGTACTTACTGTACAGAAGTAAAGGTAATTCAAGTTCCAGGGTTGTGGGATGGGCATTCAAGCCTTGAGCCTTGATTTACTTGTTCAGTAATGGGGCCCGACACCAGCACCTGCCAGGAGCATCTGTAGCCCAACGTGTCTCAGGCGCTCTGGTTTGGGTGAAGATCCTACACCCGGACACTGAAGAAGAAAATCTGGGCTTCATCTTCAAGCAGCTACAGGACCTAGGCTGGGTCAACGTGCCCTGCGATCTGGGCTATTGCGAGATCTTGCCTGTTGGTTTCCTGTGTTATGAAAGTCCCACAGCGCTCACTTTAAGGTAATGAGACAGGTTTTACCTTGTTTGTCCATTGCTCCTATGTACGATCGCCGTGTGGCCCTCTGACCATTAACTTCCCCATTAATAGATAACCCTGTCAGGCGAACTCCATCTGCCTGAATGCTAAAGAAGGTCAAAGCTTGAACATCAGAAGGAGCAGAGGCCGTAGGCAGTCTAAGGTTTAATTACCTCACCACAACACCTCATAGTTTGATCAACTGTGCTTTGTGGTGTACAAGTATTTATTCTAAAATATATCTCTCTCCTCTCTTTATCTCCAAGGGACCAAGAGGACTGCTCGGACCCAAAGGACCCCCTGGACTGCAAGGACCTCCTGTGAGTGACTGCGGAAACAAAAAAGAATACTTTCAAATGTTTTCGATGAAATTTCAATTTCTCTGTTGGAAGAAAATTTTATTCAAAACAAAATGAGGTCCTCTGATCAGGAATGGGGTGTCCTGTTCCCGAGTAGACAGTGTGTAGGTGATGGACCCTCTCATTCTCTCCTAGTCCCAATCACTGTGTAGGTGATGAACCCTCTCATTCTCTCCTAGTCCCAATCACTGTGTAGGTGATGAACCCTCTCATTCTCTCCTAGTCCCAATCACTGTGTAGGTGATGAACCCTCTCATTCTCTCCTAGTCCCAATCACTGTGTGGGTGATGGACCCTCTCATTCTCTCCTAGTCCCAATCAGTGTGTAGGTGATGAACCCTCTCATTCTCTCCTAGTCCCAATCAGTGTGTAGGTGATGAACCCTCTCATTCTCTCCTAGTCCCAATCACTGTGTAGGTGATGAACCCTCTCATTCTCTCCTAGTCCCAATCACTGTGTAGGTGATGGACCCTCTCATTCTCTCCTAGTCCCAATCACTGTGTGGGTGATGAACCCTCTCATTCTCTCCTAGTCCCAATCACTGTGTAGGTGATGAACCCTCTCATTCTCTCCTAGTCCCAATCAGTGTGTAGGTGATGAACCCTCTCATTCTCTCCTAGTCCCAATCAGTGTGTAGGTGATGGACCCTCCCATTCTCTCCTAGTCCCAATCAGTGTGTAGGTGATGGACCCTCCCATTCTCTCCTAGTCCCAATCATTGTGTAGGTGATGAACCCTCTCATTCTCTCCTGGTCCCAATCATTGTGTAGGTGATGAACCCTCTCATTCTCTCCTGGTCCCAATCATTGTGTAGGTGATGAACCCTCTCATTCTCTCCTGGTCCCAATCATTGTGTAGGTGATGAACCCTCTCATTCTCTCCTGGTCCCAATCATTGTGCAGGTGATGAACCCTCTCATTCTCTCCTGGTCCCAATCACTGTGCAGGTGATGAACCCTCCCATTCTCTCCTAGTCCCAATCAGTGTGTAGGTGATGGACCCTCCCATTCTCTCCTAGTCCCAATCACTGAGTGCGTGATGGACCCTCCCATTTCTCCTAGTCCCAATCACTGTGTTGGTGATGGACCCTCTCATTCTCTCCTGGTCCCAATCACTGTGTAGGTGATGAACCCTCTCATTCTCTCCTAGTCCCAATCACTGTGTAGGTGATTAACCCTCTCATTCTCTCCTAGTCCCAATCACTGTGTGGGTGATGAACCCTCCCATTCTCTCCTAGTCCCAATCACTGTGTGGGTGATGGACCCTCTCATTCTCTCCTAGTCCCAATCACTGTGTAGGTGATGAACCCTCTCATTCTCTCCTAGTCCCAATCAGTGTGTAGGTGATGAACCCTCTCATTCTCTCCTGGTCCCAATCACTGTGTGGGTGATGGACCCTCCCATTCTCTCCTGTTCCCAATCACTGTGTGGGTGATGGACCCTCCCATTCTCTCCTGGTCCCAATCAGTGTGTGGGTGATGAACCCTCTCATTCTCTCCTAGTCCCAATCAGTGTGTAGGTGATGAACCCTCTCATTCTCTCCTAGTCCCAATCAGTGTGTAGGTGATGAACCCTCTCATTCTCTCCTACTCCCAATCACTGTGTGGGTGATGAACCCTCCCATTCTCTCCTAGTCCCAAACACTGTGTGGGTGATGAACCCTCTCATTCTCTCCGAGTCCCAATCAGTGTGCAGGTGATGAACCCTCTCATTCTCTCCTAGTCCCAATCACTGTGTCGGTGATGGACCCTCTCATTCTCTCCTAGTCCCAATCACTGTGTGGGTGAAGAACCCTCTCATTCTCTCCTAGTCCCAATCACTGTGTGGGTGATGAACCCTCTCATTCTCTCCTAGTCCCAATCAGTGAGCAGGTGATGGACCCTCCCATTCTCTCCTAGTCCCAATCACTGTGTGTGTGATGGACCCTCCCATTCTCTCCTAGTCCCAGTCACTGTGTAGGTGATGGACCCTCCCATTCTCTCCTAGTCCCAATCAGTGTGTAGGTGATGGACCCTCTCATTCTCTCCTACTCCCAATCACTGTGTAGGTGATGAACCCTCTCATTCTCTCCTACTCCCAATCACTGTGTGGGTGATGAACCCTCCCATTCTCTCCTAGTCCCAATCACTGTGTGGGTGATGAACCCTCTCATTCTCTCCTAGTCCCAATCACTGTGTGGGTGATGAACCCTCTCATTCTCTCCTAGTCCCAATCACTGTGTGGGTGATGAACCCTCTCATTCTCTCCTAGTCCCAATCACTGTGTGGGTGATGAACCCTCTCATTCTCTTCTAGTCCCAATCACTGTGTGGGTGATGAACCCTCTCATTCTCTTCTAGTCCCAATCACTGTGTGGGTGATGAACCCTCTCATTCTCTTCTAGTCCCAATCACTGTGTGGGTGATGAACCCTATCATTCTCTTCTAGTCCCAATCACTGTGTGGGTGATGAACCCTCTCATTCTCTCCTAGTCCCAATCAGTGTGTGGGTGATGGACCCTCTCATTCTCTCCTAGTCCCAATCACTGTGTGGGTGATGAACCCTCTCATTCTCTCCTAGTCCCAATCAGTGTGTAGGTGATGAACCCTCTCAATCTCTCCTAGTCCCAATCACTGTGTGGGTGATGGAACCTCTCATTCTCTCCTAGTCCCAATCAGTGTGTAGGTGATGGACCCTCCCATTCTCTCCTAGTCCCAATCACTGTGTGGGTGATGAACCCTCTCATTCTCTCCTAGTCCCAATCACTGTGTAGGTGATGGAGCCTCCCATTCTCTCCCAGTCCCAATCAGTGTGTAGGTGATGAACCCTCTCATTCTCTCCGAGTCCCAATCACTGTGCAGGTGATGAACCCTCCCATTCTCTCATAGTCCCAATCAGTGTGTAGGTGATGGACCCTCCCATTCTCTCCTAGTCCCAATCAGTGTGTAGGTGATGAACCCTCTCATTCTCTCCTGGTCCCAATCATTGTGTAGGTGATGAACCCTCTCATTCTCTCCTGGTCCCAATCATTGTGTAGGTGATGAACCCTCTCATTCTCTCCTGGTCCCAATCATTGTGTAGGTGATGAACCCTCTCATTCTCTCCTGGTCCCAGTCATTGTGTAGGTGATGAACCCTCTCATTCTCTCCTGGTCCCAATCACTGTGCAGGTGATGGACCCTCCCATTCTCTCCTAGTCCCAATCACTGAGTGCGTGATGGACCCTCCCATTCTCTCCTAGTCCCAATCACTGTGTAGGTGATGGACCCTCTCATTCTCTCCTGGTCCCAATCACTGTGTAGGTGATGAACCCTCTCATTCTCTCCTAGTCCCAATCAGTGTGTAGGTGATGAACCCTCTCATTCTCTCCTGGTCCCAATCACTGTGTGGGTGATGAACCCTCTCATTCTCTCCTAGTCCCAATCACTGTGTGGGTGATGAACCCTCCCATTCTATCCTAGTCCCAATCACTGTGTGGGTGATGGACCCTCTCATTCTCTCCTAGTCCCAATCACTGTGTTGGTGATGAACCCTCTCATTCACTCCTGGTCCCAATCACTGTGTGGGTGATGGACCCTCCCATTCTCTCCTGGTCCCAATCACTGTGTGGGTGATGGACCCTCCCATTCTCTCCTGGTCCCAATCAGTGTGTGGGTGATGAACCCTCTCATTCTCTCCTAGTCCCAATCAGTGTGTAGGTGATGAACCCTCTCATTCTCTCCTAGTCCCAATCAGTGTGTAGGTGATGAACCCTCTCATTCTCTCCTAGTCCCAATCACTGTGTGGGTGATGAACCCTCCCATTCTCTCCGAGTCCCAATCACTGTGTGGGTGATGAACCCTCTCATTCTCTCCGAGTCCCAATCAGTGTGCAGGTGATGAACCCTCTCATTCTCTCCTAGTCCCAATCACTGTGTCGGTGATGGACCCTCTCATTCTCTCCTCGTCCCAATCACTGTGTGGGTGATGAACCCTCTCATTCTCTCCTAGTCCCAATCACTGTGTGGGTGATGAACCCTCTCATTCTCTCCTAGTCCCAATCACTGTGTGGGTGATGGACCCTCCCATTCTCTCCTAGTCCCAATCACTGTGTAGGTGATGGACCCTCCCATTCTCTCCTAGTCCCAATCAGTGTGTAGGTGATGGACCCTCTCATTCTCTCCTACTCCCAATCACTGTGAAGGTGATGAACCCTCTCATTCTCTCCTACTCCCAATCACTGTGTGGGTGATGAACCCTCTCATTCTCTCCTAGTCCCAATCACTGTGTGGGTGATGAACCCTCTCATTCTCTCCTCGTCCCAATCACTGTGTGGGTGATGAACCCTCTCATTCTCTTCTAGTCCCAATCACTGTGTGGGTGATGAACCCTCTCATTCTCTTCTAGTCCCAATCACTGTGTAGGTGATGAACCCTCTCATTCTCTCCTAGTCCCAATCACTGTGTAGGTGATGGACCCTCTCATTCTCTCCTAGTCCCAATCACTGTGTAGGTGATGAACCTTCTCATTCTCCCCTAGTCCCAATCAGTGTGTAGGTGATGGACCCTCCCATTCTCTCCTAGTCCCAATCACTGAGTGGGTGATGGACCCTCCCTTTCTCTCCTAGTCCCAATCACTGTGTGGGTGATGGACCCTCCCATTCTCTCCTAGTCCCAATCACTGAGTGGGTGATGGACCCTCCCATTCTCTCCTAGTCCCAATCAGTGTGTCGGTGATGAACCCTCTCATTCCCTCTCACTCCCAATCACTGTGTGGGTGATGAACCCTCTCATTCTCTCCTAGTCCCAATCACTGTGTAGGTGATGAACCCTCTCATTCTCTCCTAGTCCCAATCACTGTGTGGGTGATGAACCCTCTCATTCTCTCCTAGTCCCAATCACTGTGTAGGTGATGGACCCTCTCATTCTCTCCTAGTCCCAATCACTGTGTAGGTGATGGACCTTCTCATTCTCCCCTAGTCCCAATCAGTGTGTAGGTGATGGACCCTCCCATTCTCTCCTAGTCCCAATCACTGTGTGGGTGATGGACCCTCTCATTCTCTCCTAGTCCCAATCACTGTGTGGGTGATGAACCCTCTCATTCTCTCCTAGTCCCAATCACTGTGTGGGTGATGAACCCTCTCATTCTCTCCTAGTCCCAATCACTGTGTGGGTGATGGACCCTCTCATTCTCTCCTAGTCCCAATCACTGTGTGGGTGATGAACCCTCTCATTCTCTCCTAGTCCCAATCATTGTGTGGGTGATGGACCCTCCCATTCTCTCCTAGTCCCAATCAGTGTGTAGGTGATGAACCCTCTCATTCTCTCCTAGTCCCAATCACTGTGTGGGTGATGAACCCTCTCATTCTCTCCTAGTCCCAATCACTGTGTGGGTGATGAACCCTCTCATTCTCTCCTAGTCCCAATCAGTGTGTAGGTGATGAACCCTCTCATTCTCTCCTAGTCCCAATCACTGTGTGGGTGATGAACCCTCCCATTCTCTCCTAGTCCCAATCACTGTGTGGGTGATGGACCCTCTCATTCTCTCCTAGTCCCAATCACTGTGTAGGTGATGAACCCTCTCATTCTCTCCTCGTCCCAATCACTGTGTGGGTGATGGACCCTCCCATTCTCTCCTAGTCCCAATCACTGTGTGGGTGATGAACCCTCTCATTCTCTCCGAGTCCCAATCAGTGTGCAGGTGATGAACCCTCTCATTCTCTCCTAGTCCCAATCACTGTGTCGGTGATGGACCCTCTCATTCTCTCCTAGTCCCAATCACTGTGTGGGTGATGAACCCTCTCATTCTCTCCTAGTCCCAATCACTGTGTGGGTGATGAACCCTCTCATTCTCTCCTAGTCCCAATCAGTGTGCAGGTGATGGACCCTCCCATTCTCTCCTAGTCCCAATCACTGTGTGGGTGATGGACCCTCCCATTCTCTCCTCGTCCCAATCACTGTGTAGGTGATGGACCCTCCCATTCTCTCCTAGTCCCAATCAGTGTGTAGGTGATGGACCCTCTCATTCTCTCCTACTCCCAATCACTGTGTAGGTGATGAACCCTCTCATTCTCTCCTACTCCCAATCACTGTGTGGGTGATGAACCCTCTCATTCTCTCCTAGTCCCAATCACTGAGTGGGTGATGGACCCTCCCATTCTCTCCTAGTCCCAATCAGTGTGTAGGTGATGAACCCTCTCATTCCCTCTCACTCCCAATCACTGTGTGGGTGATGAACCCTCTCATTCTCTCCTAGTCCCAATCAGTGTGTAGGCGATGGACCCTCTCATTCTCTCCTAGTCCCAATCACTGTGTGGGTGATGGACCCTCTCATTCTCTCCTAGTCCCAATCACTGTGTGGGTGATGAACCCTCTCATTCTCTCCTAGTCCCAATCACTGAGTGGGTGATGGACCCTCCCATTCTCTCCTAGTCCCAATCAGTGTGTAGGTGATGAACCCTCTCATTCCCTCTCACTCCCAATCACTGTGTGGGTGATGAACCCTCTCATTCTCTCCTAGTCCCAATCAGTGTGTAGGCGATGGACCCTCTCATTCTCTCCTAGTCCCAATCACTGTGTGGGTGATGGACCCTCTCATTCTCTCCTAGTCCCAATCAGTGTGTAGGTGATGAACCCTCTCATTCTCTCCTACTCCCAATCACTGTGTGGGTGATGAACCCTCTCATTCTCTCCTAGTCCCAATCACTGTGTAGGTGATGAACCCTCTCATTCTCTCCTGGTCCCAATCACTGTGTGGGTGATGGACCCTCCCATTCTCTCCTGGTCCCAATCACTGTGTGGGTGATGGACCCTCCCATTCTCTCCTGGTCCCAATCAGTGTGTGGGTGATGAACCCTCTCATTCTCTCCTAGTCCCAATCAGCGTGTAGGTGATGAACCCTCTCATTCTCTCCTAGTCC
Source organism: Heptranchias perlo (assembly GCF_035084215.1). Taxonomy (NCBI): domain Eukaryota; kingdom Metazoa; phylum Chordata; class Chondrichthyes; order Hexanchiformes; family Hexanchidae; genus Heptranchias; species Heptranchias perlo. The sequence continues at coordinate 14,176,602 of NC_090363.1, forward strand.
CAATCAGTGTGTAGGTGATGAACCCTCTCATTCTCTCCTAGTCCCAATCACTGTGTGGGTGATGAACCCTCCCATTCTCTCCTAGTCCCAATCACTGTGTGGGTGATGAACCCTCTCATTCTCTCCGAGTCCCAATCAGTGTGCAGGTGATGAACCCTCTCATTCTCTCCTAGTCCCAATCACTGTGTCGGTGATGGACCCTCTCATTCTCTCCTAGTCCCAATCACTGTGTGGGTGATGAACCCTCTCATTCTCTCCTAGTCCCAATCACTGTGTGGGTGATGAACCCTCTCATTCTCTCCTAGTCCCAATCAGTGTGCAGGTGATGGACCCTCCCATTCTCTCCTAGTCCCAATCACTGTGTGGGTGATGGACCCTCCCATTCTCTCCTAGTCCCAATCACTGTGTAGGTGATGGACCCTCCCATTCTCTCCTAGTCCCAATCAGTGTGTAGGTGATGGACCCTCCCATTCTCTCCTACTCCCAATCACTGTGTAGGTGATGAACCCTCTCATTCTCTCCTACTCCCAATCACTGTGTGGGTGATGAACCCTCTCATTCTCTCCTAGTCCCAATCACTGTGTAGGTGATGAACCCTCTCATTCTCTCCTAGTCCCAATCACTGTGTGGGTGATGAACCCTCTCATTCTCTTCTAGTCCCAATCACTGTGTGGGTGATGAACCCTCTCATTCTCTTCTAGTCCCAATCACTGTGTAGGTGATTAACCCTCTCATTCTCTCCTAGTCCCAATCACTGTGTAGGTGATGAACCCTCTCATTCTCTCCTAGTCCCAATCACTGTGTAGGTGATGGACCCTCTCATTCTCTCCTAGTCCCAATCACTGTGTAGGTGATGAACCTTCTCATTCTCCCCTAGTCCCAATCAGTGTGTAGGTGATGAACCCTCTCATTCTCTCCTAGTCCCAATCAGTGTGTTGGTGATGAACCCTCTCATTCTCTCCTAGTCCCAATCAGTGTGTAGGTGATGAACCCTCTCATTCTCTCCTAGTCCCAATCAGTGTGTGGGTGATGAACCCTCTCATTCTCTCCGAGTCCCAATCACTGTGTGGGTGATGGACCCTCTCATTCTCTCCTAGTCCCAATCACTGAGTGGGTGATGGACCCTCCCATTCTCTCCTAGTCCCAATCAGTGTGTAGGTGATGAACCCTCTCATTCCCTCTCACTCCCAATCACTGTGTGGGTGATGAACCCTCTCATTCTCTCCTAGTCCCAATCAGTGTGTAGGCGATGGACCCTCTCATTCTCTCCTAGTCCCAATCACTGTGTGGGTGATGGACCCTCTCATTCTCTCCTAGTCCCAATCACTGTGTGGGTGATGAACCCTCTCATTCTCTCCTAGTCCCAATCACTGTGTGGGTGATGAACCCCCTCATTCTCTCCTAGTCCCAATCACTGTGTGGGTGATGGACCCTCCCATTCTCTCCTAGTCCCAATCAGTGTGTAGGTGATGAACCCTCTCATTCTCTCCTAGTCCCAATCACTGTGTGGGTGATGAACCCTCTCATTCTCTCCTAGTCCCAATCACTGTGTGGGTGATGAACCCTCTCATTCTCTCCTAGTCCCAATCAGTGTGTAGGTGATGAACCCTCTCATTCTCTCCTAGTCCCAATCACTGTGTGGGTGATTAACCCTCTCATTCTCTCCTAGTCCCAATCACTGTGTGGGTGATGAACCCTCCCATTCTCTCCTAGTCCCAATCACTGTGTGGGTGATGGACCCTCTCATTCTCTCCTAGTCCCAATCACTGTGTAGGTGATGAACCCTCTCATTCTCTCCTAGTCCCAATCAGTGTGTAGGTGATGAACCCTCTCATTCTCTCCTGGTCCCAATCACTGTGTGGGTGATGGACCCTCCCATTCTCTCCTGTTCCCAATCACTGTGTGGGTGATGGACCCTCCCATTCTCTCCTGGTCCCAATCAGTGTGTGGGTGATGAACCCTCTCATTCTCTCCTAGTCCCAATCAGTGTGTAGGTGATGAACCCTCTCATTCTCTCCTAGTCCCAATCAGTGTGTAGGTGATGAACCCTCTCATTCTCTCCTAGTCCCAATCACTGTGTGGGTGATGAACCCTCCCATTCTCTCCTAGTCCCAATCACTGTGTGGGTGATGAACCCTCTCATTCTCTCCGAGTCCCAATCAGTGTGCAGGTGATGAACCCTCTCATTCTCTCCTAGTCCCAATCACTGTGTCGGTGATGGACCCTCTCATTCTCTCCTAGTCCCAATCACTGTGTGGGTGATGAACCCTCTCATTCTCTCCGAGTCCCAATCACTGTGTGGGTGATGAACCCTCTCATTCTCTCCTAGTCCCAATCAGTGTGCAGGTGATGGACCCTCCCATTCTCTCCTAGTCCCAATCACTGTGTGGGTGATGGACCCTCCCATTCTCTCCTCGTCCCAATCACTGTGTAGGTGATGGACCCTCCCATTCTCTCCTAGTCCCAATCAGTGTGTAGGTGATGGACCCTCTCATTCTCTCCTTGTCCCAATCACTGTGTGGGTGATGAACCCTCTCATTCTCTCCTACTCCCAATCACTGTGTGGGTGATGAACCCTCTCATTCTCTCCTAGTCCCAATCACTGTGTGGGTGATGAACCCTCTCATTCTCTCCTAGTCCCAATCACTGTGTGGGTGATGAACCCTCTCATTCTCTTCTAGTCCCAATCACTGTGTGGGTGATGGACCCTCTCATTCTCTCCTAGTCCCAATCACTGTGTAGGTGATGAACCCTCTCATTCTCTCCGAGTCCCAATCACTGTGTAGGTGATGGACCCTCTCATTCTCTCCTAGTCCCAATCACTGTGTAGGTGATGAACCCTCTCATTCTCTCCTAGTCCCAATCACTGTGTCGGTGATGGACCCTCTCATTCTCTCCTAGTCCCAATCAGTGTGTAGGTGATGAACCCTCTCATTCTCTCCTAGTCCCAATCACTGTGTAGGTGATGAACCCTCTCATTCTCTCCTAGTCCCAATCAGTGTGTAGGTGATGAACCCTCTCATTCTCTCCTAGTCCCAATCAGTGTGTAGGTGATGAACCCTCTCATTCTCTCCTAGTCCCAATCAGTGTGTGGGTGATGAACCCTCTCATTCTCTCCGAGTCCCAATCACTGTGTGGGTGATGGACCCTCTCATTCTCTCCTAGTCCCAATCACTGAGTGGGTGATGGACCCTCCCATTCTCTCCTAGTCCCAATCAGTGTGCAGGCGATGAACCCTCTCATTCCCTCTCACTCCCAATCACTGTGTGGGTGATGAACCCTCTCATTCTCTCCTAGTCCCAATCAGTGTGTAGGCGATGGACCCTCTCATTCTCTCCTAGTCCCAATCACTGTGTGGGTGATGGACCCTCTCATTCTCTCCTAGTCCCAATCACTGTGTGGGTGATGAACCCTCTCATTCTCTCCTAGTCCCAATCACAGTGTGGGTGATGAACCCTCTCATTCTCTCCTAGTCCCAATCACTGTGTGGGTGATGGACCCTCCCATTCTCTCCTAGTCCCAATCAGTGTGTAGGTGATGAACCCTCTCATTCTCTCCTAGTCCCAATCACTGTGTGGGTGATGAACCCTCTCATTCTCTCCTCGTCCCAATCACTGTGTGGGTGATGAACCCTCTCATTCTCTCCTAGTCCCAATCAGTGTGTAGGTGATGAACCCTCTCATTCTCTCCTAGTCCCAATCACTGTGTGGGTGATGAACCCTCCCATTCTCTCCTAGTCCCAATCACTGTGTGGGTGATGGACCCTCTCATTCTCTCCTAGTCCCAATCACTGTGTAGGTGATGAACCCTCTCATTCTCTCCTGGTCCCAATCACTGTGTGGGTGATGGACCCTCCCATTCTCTCCTGGTCCCAATCACTGTGTGGGTGATGGACCCTCCCATTCTCTCCTGGTCCCAATCAGTGTGTGGGTGATGAACCCTCTCATTCTCTCCTAGTCCCAATCAGTGTGTAGGTGATGAACCCTCTCATTCTCTCCTAGTCCCAATCAGTGTGTAGGTGATGAACCCTCTCATTCTCTCCTAGTCCCAATCACTGTGTGGGTGATGAACCCTCCCATTCTCTCCTAGTCCCAATCACTGTGTGGGTGATGAACCCTCTCATTCTCTCCGAGTCCCAATCAGTGTGCAGGTGATGAACCCTCTCATTCTCTCCTAGTCCTAATCACTGTGTCGGTGATGGACCCTCTCATTCTCTCCTAGTCCCAATCACTGTGTGTGTGATGAACCCTCTCATTCTCTCCTAGTCCCAATCACTGTGTGGGTGATGAACCCTCTCATTCTCTCCGAGTCCCAATCAGTGTGCAGGTGATGGACCCTCCCATTCTCTCCTAGTCCCAATCACTGTGTGGGTGATGGACCCTCCCATTCTCTCCTAGTCCCAATCACTGTGTAGGTGATGGACCCTCCCATTCTCTCCTAGTCCCAATCAGTGTGTAGGTGATGGACCCTCTCATTCTCTCCTACTCCCAATCACTGTGTAGGTGATGAACCCTCTCATTCTCTCCTAGTCCCAATCAGTGTGCAGGTGATGGACCCTCTCATTCTCTCCTAGTCCCAATCACTGTGTGGGTGATGGACCCTCTCATTCTCTCCTACTCCCAATCACTGTGTGGGTGATGAACCCTCTCATTCTCTCCTAGTCCCAATCACTGTGTCGGTGATGGACCCTCTCATTCTCTCCTAGTCCCAATCAGTGTGTAGGTGATGAACCCTCTCATTCTCTCCTACTCCCAATCACTGTGTGGGTGATGAACCCTCTCATTCTCTCCTAGTCCCAATCACTGTGTAGGTGATGAACCCTCTCATTCTCTCCTGGTCCCAATCACTGTGTGGGTGATGGACCCTCCCATTCTCTCCTGGTCCCAATCACTGTGTGGGTGATGGACCCTCCCATTCTCTCCTGGTCCCAATCAGTGTGTGGGTGATGAACCCTCTCATTCTCTCCTAGTCCCAATCAGCGTGTAGGTGATGAACCCTCTCATTCTCTCCTAGTCCCAATCAGTGTGTAGGTGATGAACCCTCTCATTCTCTCCTAGTCCCAATCACTGTGTGGGTGATGAACCCTCCCATTCTCTCCTAGTCCCAATCACTGTGTGGGTGATGAACCCTCTCATTCTCTCCGAGTCCCAATCAGTGTGCAGGTGATGAACCCTCTCATTCTCTCCTAGTCCCAATCACTGTGTCGGTGATGGACCCTCTCATTCTCTCCTAGTCCCAATCACTGTGTGGGTGATGAACCCTCTCATTCTCTCCTAGTCCCAATCACTGTGTGGGTGATGAACCCTCTCATTCTCTCCTAGTCCCAATCAGTGTGCAGGTGATGGACCCTCCCATTCTCTCCTAGTCCCAATCACTGTGTGGGTGATGGACCCTCCCATTCTCTCCTAGTCCCAATCACTGTGTAGGTGATGGACCCTCCCATTCTCTCCTAGTCCCAATCAGTGTGTAGGTGATGGACCCTCTCATTCTCTCCTACTCCCAATCACTGTGTAGGTGATGAACCCTCTCATTCTCTCCTACTCCCAATCACTGTGTGGGTGATGAACCCTCTCATTCTCTCCTAGTCCCAATCACTGTGTAGGTGATGAACCCTCTCATTCTCTTCTAGTCCCAATCACTGTGTGGGTGATGAACCCTCTCATTCTCTTCTAGTCCCAATCACTGTGTAGGTGTTTAACCCTCTCATTCTCTCCTAGTCCCAATCACTGTGTAGGTGATGAACCCTCTCATTCTCTCCTAGTCCCAATCACTGTGTAGGTGATGGACCCTCTCATTCTCTCCTAGTCCCAATCACTGTGTAGGTGATGAACCTTCTCATTCTCCCCTAGTCCCAATCAGTGTGTAGGTGATGAACCCTCTCATTCTCTCCTAGTCCCAATCAGTGTGTAGGTGATGAACCCTCTCATTCTCTCCTAGTCCCAATCAGTGTGTAGGTGATGAACCCTCTCATTCTCTCCTAGTCCCAATCAGTGTGTGGGTGATGAACCCTCTCATTCTCTCCGAGTCCCAATCACTGTGTGGGTGATGGACCCTCTCATTCTCTCCTAGTCCCAATCACTGAGTGGGTGATGGACCCTCCCATTCTCTCCTAGTCCCAATCAGTGTGTAGGTGATGAACCCTCTCATTCCCTCTCACTCCCAATCACTGTGTGGGTGATGAACCCTCTCATTCTCTCCTAGTCCCAATCAGTGTGTAGGCGATGGACCCTCTCATTCTCTCCTAGTCCCAATCACTGTGTGGGTGATGGACCCTCTCATTCTCTCCTAGTCCCAATCACTGTGTGGGTGATGAACCCTCTCATTCTCTCCTAGTCCCAATCACTGTGTGGGTGATGAACCCCCTCATTCTCTCCTAGTCCCAATCACTGTGTGGGTGATGGACCCTCCCATTCTCTCCTAGTCCCAATCAGTGTGTAGGTGATGAACCCTCTCATTCTCTCCTAGTCCCAATCACTGTGTGGGTGATGAACCCTCTCATTCTCTCCTAGTCCCAATCACTGTGTGGGTGATGAACCCTCTCATTCTCTCCTAGTCCCAATCAGTGTGTAGGTGATGAACCCTCTCATTCTCTCCTAGTCCCAATCACTGTGTGGGTGATTAACCCTCTCATTCTCTCCTAGTCCCAATCACTGTGTGGGTGATGAACCCTCCCATTCTCTCCTAGTCCCAATCACTGTGTGGGTGATGGACCCTCTCATTCTCTCCTAGTCCCAATCAGTGTGTGGGTGATGAACCCTCTCATTCTCTCCTAGTCCCAATCAGTGTGTAGGTGATGAACCCTCTCATTCTCTCCTGGTCCCAATCACTGTGTGGGTGATGGACCCTCCCATTCTCTCCTGTTCCCAATCACTGTGTGGGTGATGGACCCTCCCATTCTCTCCTGGTCCCAATCAGTGTGTGGGTGATGAACCCTCTCATTCTCTCCTAGTCCCAATCAGTGTGTAGGTGATGAACCCTCTCATTCTCTCCTAGTCCCAATCAGTGTGTAGGTGATGAACCCTCTCATTCTCTCCTAGTCCCAATCACTGTGTGGGTGATGAACCCTCCCATTCTCTCCTAGTCCCAATCACTGTGTGGGTGATGAACCCTCTCATTCTCTCCGAGTCCCAATCAGTGTGCAGGTGATGAACGCTCTCATTCTCTCCTAGTCCCAATCACTGTGTCGGTGATGGACCCTCTCATTCTCTCCTAGTCCCAATCACTGTGTGGGTGATGAACCGTCTCATTCTCTCCGAGTCCCAATCACTGTGTGGGTGATGAACCCTCTCATTCTCTCCTAGTCCCAATCAGTGTGCAGGTGATGGACCCTCCCATTCTCTCCTAGTCCCAATCACTGTGTGGGTGATGGACCCTCCCATTCTCTCCTCGTCCCAATCACTGTGTAGGTGATGGACCCTCCCATTCTCTCCTCGTCCCAATCAGTGTGTAGGTGATGGACCCTCTCATTCTCTCCTAGTCCCAATCACTGTGTGGGTGATGAACCCTCTCATTCTCTCCTACTCCCAATCACTGTGTGGGTGATGAACCCTCTCATTCTCTCCTAGTCCCAATCACTGTGTGGGTGATGAACCCTCTCATTCTCTCCTAGTCCCAATCACTGTGTGGGTGATGAACCCTCTCATTCTCTTCTAGTCCCAATCACTGTGTGGGTGATGGACCCTCTCATTCTCTCCTAGTCCCAATCACTGTGTAGGTGATGAACCCTCTCATTCTCTCCGAGTCCCAATCACTGTGTAGGTGATGGACCCTCTCATTCTCTCCTAGTCCCAATCACTGTGTAGGTGATGAACCCTCTCATTCTCTCCTAGTCCCAATCACTGTGTCGGTGATGGACCCTCTCATTCTCTCCTAGTCCCAATCAGTGTGTAGGTGATGAACCCTCTCATTCTCTCCTAGTCCCAATCACTGTGTAGGTGATGAACCCTCTCATTCTCTCCTAGTCCCAATCAGTGTGTAGGTGATGAACCCTCTCATTCTCTCCTAGTCCCAATCAGTGTGTAGGTGATGAACCCTCTCATTCTCTCCTAGTCCCAATCAGTGTGTGGGTGATGAACCCTCTCATTCTCTCCGAGTCCCAATCACTGTGTGGGTGATGGACCCTCTCATTCTCTCCTAGTCCCAATCACTGAGTGGGTGATGGACCCTCCCATTCTCTCCTAGTCCCAATCAGTGTGCAGGCGATGAACCCTCTCATTCCCTCTCACTCCCAATCACTGTGTGGGTGATGAACCCTCTCATTCTCTCCTAGTCCCAATCAGTGTGTAGGCGATGGACCCTCTCATTCTCTCCTAGTCCCAATCACTGTGTGGGTGATGGACCCTCTCATTCTCTCCTAGTCCCAATCACTGTGTGGGTGATGAACCCTCTCATTCTCTCCTAGTCCCAATCACAGTGTGGGTGATGAACCCTCTCATTCTCTCCTAGTCCCAATCACTGTGTGGGTGATGGACCCTCCCATTCTCTCCTAGTCCCAATCAGTGTGTAGGTGATGAACCCTCTCATTCTCTCCTAGTCCCAATCACTGTGTGGGTGATGAACCCTCTCATTCTCTCCTCGTCCCAATCACTGTGTGGGTGATGAACCCTCTCATTCTCTCCTAGTCCCAATCAGTGTGTAGGTGATGAACCCTCTCATTCTCTCCTAGTCCCAATCACTGTGTGGGTGATGAACCCTCCCATTCTCTCCTAGTCCCAATCACTGTGTGGGTGATGGACCCTCTCATTCTCTCCTAGTCCCAATCACTGTGTAGGTGATGAACCCTCTCATTCTCTCCTGGTCCCAATCACTGTGTGGGTGATGGACCCTCCCATTCTCTCCTGGTCCCAATCACTGTGTGGGTGATGGACCCTCCCATTCTCTCCTGGTCCCAATCAGTGTGTGGGTGATGAACCCTCTCATTCTCTCCTAGTCCCAATCAGTGTGTAGGTGATGAACCCTCTCATTCTCTCCTAGTCCCAATCAGTGTGTAGGTGATGAACCCTCTCATTCTCTCCTAGTCCCAATCACTGTGTGGGTGATGAACCCTCCCATTCTCTCCTAGTCCCAATCACTGTGTGGGTGATGAACCCTCTCATTCTCTCCGAGTCCCAATCAGTGTGCAGGTGATGAACCCTCTCATTCTCTCCTAGTCCTAATCACTGTGTCGGTGATGGACCCTCTCATTCTCTCCTAGTCCCAATCACTGTGTGTGTGATGAACCCTCTCATTCTCTCCTAGTCCCAATCACTGTGTGGGTGATGAACCCTCTCATTCTCTCCTAGTCCCAATCAGTGTGCAGGTGATGGACCCTCCCATTCTCTCCTAGTCCCAATCACTGTGTGGGTGATGGACCCTCCCATTCTCTCCTAGTCCCAATCACTGTGTAGGTGATGGACCCTCCCATTCTCTCCTAGTCCCAATCAGTGTGTAGGTGATGGACCCTCTCATTCTCTCCTACTCCCAATCACTGTGTAGGTGATGAACCCTCTCATTCTCTCCTAGTCCCAATCAGTGTGCAGGTGATGGACCCTCTCATTCTCTCCTAGTCCCAATCACTGTGTGGGTGATGGACCCTCTCATTCTCTCCTACTCCCAATCACTGTGTGGGTGATGAACCCTCTCATTCTCTCCTAGTCCCAATCACTGTGTCGGTGATGGACCCTCTCATTCTCTCCTAGTCCCAATCACTGTGTGGGTGATGAACCCTCTCATTCTCTCCTAGTCCCAATCACTGTGTGGGTGATGAACCCTCTCATTCTCTCCTAGTCCCAATCAGTGTGCAGGTGATGGACCCTCCCATTCTCTCCTAGTCCCAATCACTGTGTGGGTGATGGACCCTCCCATTCTCTCCTCGTCCCAATCACTGTGTAGGTGATGGACCCTCCCATTCTCTCCTAGTCCCAATCAGTGTGTCGGTGATGGACCCTCTCATTCTCTCCTACTCCCAATCACTGTGTAGGTGATGAACCCTCTCATTCTCTCCTACTCCCAATCACTGTGTGGGTGATGAACCCTCTCATTCTCTCCTAGTCCCAATCACTGTGTGGGTGATGAACCCTCTCATTCTCACCTAGTCCCAATCACTGTGTGGGTGATGAACCCTCTCATTCTCTTCTAGTCCCAATCACTGTGTGGGTGATGAACCCTCTCATTCTCTCCTAGTCCCAATCACTGTGTCGGTGATGGACCCTCTCATTCTCTCCTAGTCCCAATCAGTGTGTAGGTGATGAACTCTCTCATTCTCTCCTAGTCCCAATCACTGTGTAGGTGATGAACCCTCTCATTCTCTCCTAGTCCCAATCAGTGTGTAGGTGATGAACCCTCTCATTCTCTCCTAGTCCCAATCAGTGTGTAGGTGATGAACCCTCTCATTCTCTCCTAGTCCCAATCAGTGTGTGGGTGATGAACCCTCTCATTCTCTCCGAGTCCCAATCACTGTGTGGGTGATGGACCCTCTCATTCTCTCCTAGTCCCAATCACTGAGTGGGTGATGGACCCTCCCATTCTCTCCTAGTCCCAATCAGTGTGTAGGTGATGAACCCTCTCATTCCCTCTCACTCCCAATCACTGTGTGGGTGATGAACCCTCTCATTCTCTCCTAGTCCCAATCAGTGTGTAGGCGATGGACCCTCTCATTCTCTCCTAGTCCCAATCACTGTGTGGGTGATGGACCCTCTCATTCTCTCCTAGTCCCAATCACTGTGTGGGTGATGAACCCTCTCATTCTCTCCTAGTCCCAATCACTGTGTGGGTGATGAACCCTCTCATTCTCTCCTCGTCCCAATCACTGTGTGGGTGATGAACCCTCTCATTCTCTCCTAGTCCCAATCAGTGTGTAGGTGATGAACCCTCTCATTCTCTCCTAGTCCCAATCACTGTGTGGGTGATGAACCCTCCCATTCTCTCCTAGTCCCAATCACTGTGTGGGTGATGGACCCTCTCATTCTCTCCTAGTCCCAATCACTGTGTAGGTGATGAACCCTCTCATTCTCTCCTAGTCCCAATCACTGTGTGGGTGATGGACCCTCTCATTCTCTCCTGGTCCCAATCACTGTGTGGGTGATGGACCCTCCCATTCTCTCCTGGTCCCAATCACTGTGTGGGTGATGGACCCTCCCATTCTCTCCTGGTCCCAATCAGTGTGTGGGTGATGAACCCTCTCATTCTCTCCTAGTCCCAATCAGTGTGTAGGTGATGAACCCTCTCATTCTCTCCTAGTCCCAATCACTGTGTGGGTGATGAACCCTCCCATTCTCTCCTAGTCCCAATCACTGTGTGGGTGATGAACCCTCTCATTCTCTCCGAGTCCCAATCAGTGTGCAGGTGATGAACCCTCTCATTCTCTCCTAGTCCCAATCACTGTGTCGGTGATGGACCCTCTCATTCTCTCCTAGTCCCAATCACTGTGTGGGTGATGAACCCTCTCATTCTCTCCTAGTCCCAATCACTGTGTGGGTGATGAACCCTCTCATTCTCTCCCAGTCCCAATCAGTGTGCAGGTGATGGACCCTCCCATTCTCTCCTAGTCCCAATCACTGTGTGGGTGATGGACCCTCCCATTCTCTCCTAGTCCCAATCACTGTGTAGGTGATGGACCCTCCCATTCTCTCCTAGTCCCAATCAGTGTGTAGGTGATGGACCCTCTCATTCTCTCCTACTCCCAATCACTGTGTAGGTGATGAACCCTCTCATTCTCTCCTACTCCCAATCACTGTGTGGGTGATGAACCCTCTCATTCTCTCCTAGTCCCAATCACTGTGTAGGTGATGAACCCTCTCATTCTCTCCTAGTCCCAATCACTGTGTGGGTGATGAACCCTCTCATTCTCTTCTAGTCCCAATCACTGTGTGGGTGATGAACCCTCTCATTCTCTTCTAGTCCCAATCACTGTGTAGGTGATGAACCCTCTCATTCTCTCCTAGTCCCAATCACTGTGTAGGTGATGAACCCTCTCATTCTCTCCGAGTCCCAATCACTGTGTAGGTGATGGACCTCTCATTCTCTCCTAGTCCCAATCACTGTGTAGGTGATGAACCTTCTCATTCTCCCCTAGTCCCAATCAGTGTGTAGGTGATGAACCCTCTCATTCTCTCCTAGTCCCAATCAGTGTGTAGGTGATGAACCCTCTCATTCTCTCCTAGTCCCAATCACTGTGTCGGTGATGGACCCTCTCATTCTCTCCTAGTCCCAATCAGTGTGTAGGTGATGAACCCTCTCATTCTCTCCTAGTCCCAATCACTGTGTAGGTGATGAACCCTCTCATTCTCTCCTAGTCCCAATCAGTGTGTAGGTGATGAACCCTCTCATTCTCTCCTAGTCCCAATCAGTGTGTAGGTGATGAACCCTCTCATTCTCTCCTAGTCCCAATCAGTGTGTGGGTGATGAACCCTCTCATTCTCTCCGAGTCCCAATCACTGTGTGGGTGATGGACCCTCTCATTCTCTCCTAGTCCCAATCACTGAGTGGGTGATGGACCCTCCCATTCTCTCCTAGTCCCAATCAGTGTGTAGGTGATGAACCCTCTCATTCCCTCTCACTCCCAATCACTGTGTGGGTGATGAACCCTCTCATTCTCTCCTAGTCCCAATCAGTGTGTAGGCGATGGACCCTCTCATTCTCTCCTAGTCCCAATCACTGTGTGGGTGATGGACCCTCTCATTCTCTCCTAGTCCCAATCACTGTGTGGGTGATGAACCCTCTCATTCTCTCCTAGTCCCAATCACTGTGTGGGTGATGAACCCTCTCATTCTCTCCTAGTCCCAATCACTGTGTGGGTGATGGACCCTCCCATTCTCTCCTAGTCCCAATCAGTATGTAGGTGATGAACCCTCTCATTCTCTCCTAGTCCCAATCACTGTGTGGGTGATGAACCCTCTCATTCTCTCCTAGTCCCAATCACTGTGTGGGTGATGAACCCTCTCATTCTCTCCTAGTCCCAATCAGTGTGTAGGTGATGAACCCTCTCATTCTCTCCTAGTCCCAATCACTGTGTGGGTGATTAACCCTCTCATTCTCTCCTAGTCCCAATCACTGTGTGGGTGATGAACCCTCTCATTCTCTCCTAGTCCCAATCACTGTGTGGGTGATGAACCCTCTCATTCTCTCCTAGTCCCAATCACTGTGTGGGTGATGAACCCTCTCATTCTCTCCTAGTCCCAATCAGTGTGTGGGTGATGAACCCTCTCATTCTCTCCTAGTCCCAATCACTGTGTGGGTGATGGACCCTCTCATTCTCTCCTAGTCCCAATCACTGTGTAGGTGATGAACCCTCTCATTCTCTCCTAGTCCCAATCAGTGTGTGGGTGATGAACCCTCTCATTCTCTCCTAGTCCCAATCAGTGTGTAGGTGATGAACCCTCTCATTCTCTCCTAGTCCCAATCACTGTGTGGGTGATGAACCCTCTCATTCTCTCCTAGTCCCAATCACTGTGTGGGTGATGGACCCTCTCATTCTCTCCTATTCCCAATCACTGTGTAGGTGATGAACCCTCTCATTCTCTCCTAGTCCCAATCACTGTGTGGGTGATGAACCCTCTCATTCTCTCCTAGTCCCAATCACTGTGTGGGTGATGAACCCTCTCATTCTCTCCTAGTCCCAATCACTGTGTAGGTGATGAACCCTCTCATTCTCTCCTAGTCCCAATCAGTGTGTAGGTGATGGACCCTCTCATTCTCTCCTAGTCCCAATCACTGTGTAGGTGATGAACCCTCTCATTCTCTCCTAGTCCCAATCAGTGTGTAGGTGATGGACCCTCTCATTCTCTCCTAGTCCCAATCAGTGCGTAGGTGATGGACCCTCCCATTCTCTCCTAGTCCCAATCAGTGTGTAGGTGATGGACCCTCCCATTCTCTCCTACTCCCAATCACTGTGTGGGTGATGAACCCTCTCATTCTCTCCTCGTCCCAATCACTGTGTGGGTGATGAACCCTCTCATTCTCTCCTAGTCCCAATCACTGTGTGGGTGATGAACCCTCTCATTCTCTCCTAGTCCCAATCACTGTGTGGGTGATGAACCCTCTCATTCTCTCCTACTCCCAATCAGTGTGTGGGTGATGAACCCTCTCATTCTCTCCTAGTCCCAATCACTGTGTGGGTGATGAACCCTCTCATTCTCTCCTAGTCCCAATCAGTGTGTGGGTGATGGACCCTCTCATTCTCTCCTAGTCCCAATCACTGTGTAGGTGATGAACCCTCTCATTCTCTCCTCGTCCCAATCACTGTGTGGGTGATGGACCCTCCCATTCTCTCCTAGTCCCAATCACTGTGTGGGTGATGGACCCTCCCATTCTCTCCTAGTCCCAATCACTGTGTAGGTGATGGACCCTCTCATTCTCTCCTAGTCCCAATCAGTGTGTAGGTGATGAACCCTCTCATTCTCTCCTAGTCCCAATCAATGTGTGGGTGATGAACCCTCTCATTCTCTCACTCCCAATCACTGTGTGGGTGATGGACCCTCTCATTCTCTCCTAGTCCCAATCACTGTGTGGGTGATCAACCCTCTCATTCTCTCCTAGTCCCAATCAGTGTGTAGGTGATGAACCCTCTCATTCTCTCCTAGTCCCAATCAGTGTGTGGGTGATGAACCCTCTCATTCTCTCACTCCCAATCACTGTGTGGGTGATGAACCCTCTCATTCTCTCCTAGTCCCAATCAGTGTGTAGGTGATGAACCCTCTCATTCTCTCCTAGTCCCAATCAGTGTGTGGGTGATGGGCCCTCTCATTCTCTCCGAGTCCCAATCAGTGTGTGGGTGATGGACCCTCCCATTCTCTCACTCCCAATCACTGTGTGGGTGATGAACCCTCTCATTCTCTCCTAGTCCCAATCAGTGTGTGGGTGATGGACCCTCCCATTCTCTCACTCCCAATCACTGTGTGGGTGATGAACCCTCTCATTCTCTCCTAATCCCAATCACTGTGTAGGTGATGAACGCTCCCATTCTCTCCTAGTCCCAATCACTGTGTAGGTGATGAACCCCCTCATTCTCTCCTCGTCCCAATCACTGTGTAGGCGATGGACCCTCTCATTCTCTCCTAGTCCCAATCACTGTGTAGGTGATGAACCCTCTCATTCTCTCCTAGTCCCAATCAGTGTGTAGGTGATGGGCCCTCTCATTCTCTCCTAGTCCCAATCACTGTGTCGGTGATGAACCCTCTCATTCTCTCCTAGTCCCAATCAGTGTGTAGGTGATGGGCCCTCTCATTCTCTCCTAGTCCCAATCACTGTGTAGGTGATGAACCCTCTCATTCTCTCCTAGTCCCAATCAGTGTGTAGGTGATGGGCCCTCTCATTCTCTCCTAGTCCCAATCACTGTGTGGGTGATGGACCCTCTCATTCTCTCCTAGTCCCAATCACTGTGTAGGTGATGAATCCTCTCATTCTCTCCTAGTCCCAATCAGTGTGTAGGTGATGAACCCTCTCATTCTCTCCTAGTCCCAATCACTTTGTGGGTGATGGACCCTCTCATTCTCTCCTAGTCCCAATCACTGTGTGGGTGATGGACCCTCTCATTCTCTCCTAGTCCCAATCAGTGTGTAGGTGATGAACCCTCTCATTCTCTCCTAGTCCCAATCACTGTGTGGGTGATGAACCCTCTCATTCTCTCCTAGTCCCAATCACTGTGTGGGTGATGGACCCTCCCGTTCTCTCCTAGTCCCAATCAGTGTGTAGGTGACGGACCCTCTCATTCTCTCCTATTCCCAATCAGTGTGTGGGTGATGGAACCTCTCATTCTCTCCTAGTCCCAATCAGTGTGTAGGTGATGAACCCTCTCATTCTCTCCTAGTCCCAATCACTGTGTGGGTGATGAACCCTCTCATTCTCTCCTAGTCCCAATCAGTGTGTAGGTGATGGACCCTCTCATTCTCTCCTCGTCCCAATCAGTGTGTAGGTGATGAACCCTCTCATTCTCTCGTAGTCCCAATCACTGTGTAGGTGATGAACCCTCTCATTGTCTCCGAGTCCCAATCAGTGTTTAGGTGATGAACCCTCTCATTCTCTCCTAGTCCCAATCACTGTGTGGGTGATGAACCCTCTCATTCTGTCCTAGTCCCAATCACTGTGTGGGTGATGAACCCTCTCATTCTCTCCTCGTCCCAATCAGTGTGCGGGTGATGAACCCTCTCATTCTCTCCTCGTCCCAATCAGTGTGTAGGTGATGAACCCCCTCATTCTCTCCTAGTCCCAATCACTGTGTAGGTGATGAACCCTCTCATTCTCTCCTAGTCCCAATCAGTGTGCAGGTGATGAACCCTCTCATTCTCTCCTAGTCCCAATCAGTGTGTAGGTGATGAACCCTCTCATTCTCTCCTAGTCCCAATCAGTGTGGAGGTGATGAACCCTCTCATTCTCTCACTCCCAATCACTGTGTGGGTGATGAACCCTCCCATTCTCTCCTAGTCCCAATCAGTGTGTGGGTGATGAACCCTTTCATTCTCTCCTAGTCCCAATCACTGTGTGGGTGATGGACCCTCCCATTCTCTCCTAGTCCCAATCAGTGTGTAGGTGATGAACCCTCTCATTCTCTCCTAGTCCCAATCACTGTGTAGGTGATGAACCCTCTCATTCTCTCCTAGTCCCAATCACTGTGTGGGTGATGGACCCTCCCGTTCTCTCCTAGTCCCAATCAGTGTGTAGGTGATGGAACCTCTCATTCTCTCCTAGTCCCAATCAGTGTGTAGGTGATGAACCCTCTCATTCTCTCCTAGTCCCAATCACTGTGTGGGTGATGAACCCTCTCATTCTCTCCTAGTCCCAATCACTGTGTAGGTGATGGACCCTCTCATTCTCTCCTCGTCCCAATCAGTGTGTAGGTGATGGACCCTCTCATTCTCTCCTAGTCCCAATCACTGTGTGGGTGATGAACCCTCTCATTCTCTCCTAGTCCCAATCACTGTGTAGGTGATGAACCCTCTCATTCTCTCCTCGTCCCAATCACTGTGTGGGTGATGAACCCTCTCATTCTCTCCTCGTCCCAATCACTGTGTAGGTGATGAACCCTCTCATTCTCTCCTCGTCCCAATCACTGTGTGGGTGATGAACCCTCTCATTCTCTCCGAGTCCCAATCAGTGTGTAGGTGATGAACCCTCTCATTCTCTCCTAGTCCCAATCCGTGTGCGGGTGATGAACCCTCTCATTCTCTCACTCCCAATCACTGTGTGGGTGATGAACCCTCTCATTCTCTCCCAGTCCCAATCAGTGTGTGGGTGATGAACCCTCTCATTCTCTCCTCGTCCCAATCACTGTGTGGGTGATGAACCCTCTCATTCTCTCCTAGTCCCAATCACTGTGTGGGTGATGAACCCCCTCATTCTGTCCTAGTCCCAATCAGTGTGCGGGAGATGAACCCTCTCATTCTCTCCTCATCCCAATCACTGTGTGGGTGATGAACCCTCTCATTCTCTCCTAGTCCCAATCACTGTGTGGGTGATGAACCCTCTCATTCTCTCCTAGTCCCAATCACTGTGTGGGTGATGAACCCTCTCATTCTCTCCTAGTCCCAATCACTGTGTGGGTGATGAACCCTCTCATTCTCTCTCACTCCCAATCACTGTGTCGGTGATGGACCCTCTCATTCTCTCCTCGTCCCAATCACTGTGTAGGTGATGAACCCTCTCATTCTCTCCTCGTCCCAATCACTGTGTAGGTGATGGACCCTCTCATTCTCTCCTAGTCCCAATCAGTGTGCGGGAGATGAACCCTCTCATTCTCTCACTCCCAATCAGTGTGTAGGTGATGAACCCTCTCATTCTCCCCTGGTCCCAATCACTGTGTGGGTGATGAACCCTCTCATTCTCTCCTAGTCCCAATCAGTGTGCGGGAGATGAACCCTCTCATTCTCTCACTCCCAATCACTGTGTAGGTGATGGACCCTCTCATTCTCTCCTAGTCCCAATCACTGTGTAGGTGATGAACCCTCTCATTCTCTCCTAGTCCCAATCACTGTGTGGGTGATGAACCCTCTCATTCTCTCACTCCCAATCACTGTGTGGGTGATGAACCCTCCCATTCTCTCCTAGTCCCAATCAGTGTGTGGGTGATGAACCCTCTCATTCTCTCCTAGTCCCAATCACTGTGTGGGTGATGGACCCTCCCATTCTCTCCTAGTCCCAATCACTGTGTGGGTAATGAACCCTCTCATTCTCTCCTAGTCCCAATCAGTGTGTAGGTGATGAACCCTCTCATTCTCTCCTAGTCCCAATCAGTGTGTAGGTGATGAACCCTCTCATTCTCTCCTAGTCCCAATCACTGTGTAGGTGATGAACCCTCTCATTCTCTCCTAGTCCCAATCACTGTGTGGGTGATGAACCCTCTCATTCTCTCCTCGTCCCAATCACTGTGTAGGTGATGAACCCTCTCATTCTCTCCTCGTCCCAATCACTGTGTGGGTGATGAACCCTCTCATTCTCTCCGAGTCCCAATCAGTGTGTAGGTGATGAACCCTCTCATTCTCTCCTAGTCCCAATCCGTGTGCGGGTGATGAACCCTCTCATTCTCTCCTAGTCCCAATCACTGTGTAGGTGATGAACCCTCTCATTCTCTCACTCCCAATCACTGTGTGGGTGATGAACCCTCTCATTCTCTCCCAGTCCCAATCACTGTGTGGGTGATGAACCCTCTCATTCTCTCCTCGTCCCAATCACTGTGTGGGTGATGAACCCTCTCATTCTCTCCTAGTCCCAATCACTGTGTGGGTGATGAACCCCCTCATTCTGTCCTAGTCCCAATCAGTGTGCGGGAGATGAACCCTCTCATTCTCTCCTCATCCCAATCACTGTGTGGGTGATGAACCCTCTCATTCTCTCCTAGTCCCAATCACTGTGTGGGTGATGAACCCTCTCATTCTCTCCTAGTCCCAATCACTGTGTGGGTGATGAACCCTCTCATTCTCTCCTAGTCCCAATCACTGTGTGGGTGATGAACCCTCTCATTCTCTCTCACTCCCAATCACTGTGTCGGTGATGGACCCTCACATTCTCTCCTCGTCCCAATCACTGTGTAGGTGATGAACCCTCTCATTCTCTCCTCGTCCCAATCACTGTGTAGGTGATGGACCCTCTCATTCTCTCCTAGTCCCAATCAGTGTGCGGGAGATGAACCCTCTCATTCTCTCACTCCCAATCAGTGTGTAGGTGATGAACCCTCTCATTCTCTCGTAGTCCCAATCACTGTGTAGGTGATGAACCCTCTCATTGTCTCCGAGTCCCAATCAGTGTTTAGGTGATGAACCCTCTCATTCTCTCCTAGTCCCAATCACTGTGTGGGTGATGAACCCTCTCATTCTGTCCTAGTCCCAATCACTGTGTGGGTGATGAACCCTCTCATTCTCTCCTCGTCCCAATCAGTGTGCGGGTGATGAACCCTCTCATTCTCTCCTCGTCCCAATCAGTGTGTAGGTGATGAACCCCCTCATTCTCTCCTAGTCCCAATCACTGTGTAGGTGATGAACCCTCTCATTCTCTCCTAGTCCCAATCAGTGTGCAGGTGATGAACCCTCTCATTCTCTCCTAGTCCCAATCAGTGTGTAGGTGATGAACCCTCTCATTCTCTCCTAGTCCCAATCAGTGTGGAGGTGATGAACCCTCTCATTCTCTCACTCCCAATCACTGTGTGGGTGATGAACCCTCCCATTCTCTCCTAGTCCCAATCAGTGTGTGGGTGATGAACCCTTTCATTCTCTCCTAGTCCCAATCACTGTGTGGGTGATGGACCCTCCCATTCTCTCCTAGTCCCAATCAGTGTGTAGGTGATGAACCCTCTCATTCTCTCCTAGTCCCAATCACTGTGTAGGTGATGAACCCTCTCATTCTCTCCTAGTCCCAATCACTGTGTGGGTGATGGACCCTCCCGTTCTCTCCTAGTCCCAATCAGTGTGTAGGTGATGGAACCTCTCATTCTCTCCTAGTCCCAATCAGTGTGTAGGTGATGAACCCTCTCATTCTCTCCTAGTCCCAATCACTGTGTGGGTGATGAACCCTCTCATTCTCTCCTAGTCCCAATCACTGTGTAGGTGATGGACCCTCTCATTCTCTCCTCGTCCCAATCAGTGTGTAGGTGATGGACCCTCTCATTCTCTCCTAGTCCCAATCACTGTGTGGGTGATGAACCCTCTCATTCTCTCCTAGTCCCAATCAGTGTGCGGGAGATGAACCCTCTCATTCTCTCACTCCCAATCACTGTGTAGGTGATGGACCCTCTCATTCTCTCCTAGTCCCAATCACTGTGTAGGTGATGAACCCTCTCATTCTCTCCTAGTCCCAATCACTGTGTGGGTGATGGACCCTCTCATTCTCTCCTAGTCCCAATCACTGTGTAGGTGATGAACCCTCTCATTCTCTCCTAATCCCAATCACTGTGTGGGTGATGAACCCTCTCATTCTCTCCTGGTCCCAATCACTGTGTAGGTGATGAACCCTCTCATTCTCTCCTAGTCCCAATCACTGTGTGGGTGATGAACCCTCTCATTCTCTCCTAGTCCCAATCACTGTGTAGGTGATGAACCCTCTCATTCTCTCCTAGTCCCAATCACTGTGTAGGTGATGGACCCTCTCATTCTCTCCTAGTCCCAATCAGTGTGTAGGTGATGGACCCTCCCATTCTCTCCTAGTCCCAATCACTGTGCGGGAGATGAACCCTCTCATTCTCTCCTAGTCCCAATCAATGTGTAGGTGATGAACCCTCTCATTCTCCCCTGGTCCCAATCACTGTGTGGGTGATGGACCCTCTCATTCTCTCCTAGTCCCAATCACTGTGTGGGTGATGAACCCTCTCATTCTCTCCTAGTCCCAATCACTGTGTAGGTGATGGACCCTCTCATTCTCTCCTAGTCCCAATCAATGTGTAGGTGATGAACCCTCTCATTCTCCCCTGGTCCCAATCACTGTGTGGGTGATGGACCCTCTCATTCTCTCACTCCCAATCACTGTGTTGGTGATGGACCCTCTCATTCTCTCCTAGTCCCAATCACTGTGTAGGTGATGAACCCTCTCATTCTCTCCTATTCCCAATCAGTGTGCAGGTGATGGACCCTCCCATTCTCTCCTAGTCCCAATCACTGTGTGGGTGATGGACCCTCTCATTCTCTCCGAGTCCCAATCACTGTGTGGGTGATGAACCCTCTCATTCTCTCCTAGTCCCAATCACTGTGTAGGTGATGGACCCTCTCATTCTCTCCTAGTCCCAATCAGTGTGCGGGAGATGAACCCTCTCATTCTCTCCTAGTCCCAATCATTGTGTAGGGGATGAACCCTCTCATTCTCTCCTAGTCCCAATCACTGTGTAGGTGATGGACCCTCTCATTCTCTCCTCGTCCCAATCAGTGTGTAGGTGATGAACCCTCTCATTCTCTCCTAGTCCCAATCACTGTGTGGGTGATGAACCCTCTCATTCTCTCCTAGTCCCAATCAGTGTGTAGGTGATGAACCCTCTCATTCTCCCCTGGTCCCAATCAGTGTGGAGGTGATGAACCCTCTCATTCTCTCCTAGTCCCAATCACTGTGTAGGTGATGGACCCTCCCTTTCTCTCCTAGTCCCAATCACTGTGTGGGTGATGAACCCTCTCATTCTCTCCTAGTCCCAATCACTGTGTGGGTGATGAACCCCCTCATTCTGTCCTAGTCCCAATCAGTGTGTGGGTGATGAACCCTCTCATTCTCTCCGAGTCCCAATCAGTGTGTAGGTGATGAACCCTCTCATTCTCTCCTAGTCCCAATCCGTGTGCGGGTGATGAACCCTCTCATTCTCTCACTCCCAATCACTGTGTGGGTGATGAACCCTCTCATTCTCTCCTAGTCCCAATCACTGTGTAGGTGATGGACCCTCCCTTTCTCTCCTAGTCCCAATCACTGAGTGGGTGATGGACCCTCCCATTCTCTCCTAATCCCAATCACTGTGTAGGTGATGAACGCTCCCATTCTCTCCTAGTCCCAATCACTGTGTAGGTGATGGACCCTCTCATTCTCTCCTAGTCCCAATCACTGTGTAGGTGATGAACCCTCTCATTCTCTCCTAGTCCCAATCAGTGTGCGGGAGATGAACCCTCTCATTCTCTCCTAGTCCCAATCATTGTGTAGGGGATGAACCCTCTCATTCTCTCACTCCCAATCACTGTGTCGGTGATGAACCCTCTCATTCTCTCCTAGTCCCAATCACTGTGTGGGTGATGAACCCCCTCATTCTGTCCTAGTCCCAATCAGTGTGCGGGAGATGAACCCTCTCATTCTCTCCTAGTCCCAATCACTGTGTGGGTGATGGACCCTCTCATTCTCTCCTAGTCCCAATCACTGTGTGGGTGATGGACCCTCTCATTCTCTCACTCCCAATCACTGTGTAGGTGATGGACCCTCTCATTCTCTCCTAGTCCCAATCACTGTGTAGGTGATGAACCCTCTCATTCTCTCCTAGTCCCAATCACTGTGTGGGTGATGGACCCTCTCATTCTCTCCTAGTCCCAATCACTGTGTAGGTGATGAACCCTCTCATTCTCTCCTAGTCCCAATCACTGTGTGGGTGATGAACCCTCTCATTCTCTCCTAGTCCCAATCACTGTGTAGGTGATGAACCCTCTCATTCTCTCCTAGTCCCAATCACTGTGTAGGTGATGGACCCTCTCATTCTCTCCTAGTCCCAATCAGTGTGTAGGTGATGGACCCTCCCATTCTCTCCTAGTCCCAATCACTGTGCGGGAGATGAACCCTCTCATTCTCTCCTAGTCCCAATCAATGTGTAGGTGATGAACCCTCTCATTCTCCCCTGGTCCCAATCACTGTGTGGGTGATGAACCCTCTCATTCTCTCGCTCCCAATCACTGTGTAGGTGATGGACCCTCTCATTCTCTCCTAGTCCCAATCACTGTGTGGGTGATGAACCCTCTCATTCTCTCCTAGTCCCAATCACTGTGTAGGTGATGGACCCTCTCATTCTCTCCTAGTCCCAATCAATGTGTAGGTGATGAACCCTCTCATTCTCCCCTGGTCCCAATCACTGTGTGGGTGATGGACCCTCTCATTCTCTCACTCCCAATCACTGTGTAGGTGATGGACCCTCTCATTCTCTCCTAGTCCCAATCACTGTGTAGGTGATGAACCCTCTCATTCTCCCCTGGTCCCAATCAGTGTGGAGGTGATGAACCCTCTCATTCTCTCCTAGTCCCAATCACTGTGTAGGTGATGGACCCTCCCTTTCTCTCCTAGTCCCAATCACTGAGTGGGTGATGGACCCTCCCATTCTCTCCTAGTCCCAATCAGTGTGTAGGTGATGGACCCTCTCATTCTCTCCGAGTCCCAATCACTGTGTAGGTGATGGACCCTCTCATTCTCTCCTAGTCCCAATCAGTGTGCGGGAGATGAACCCTCTCATTCTCTCCTAGTCCCAATCATTGTGTAGGGGATGAACCCTCTCATTCTCTCACTCCCAATCACTGTGTCGGTGATGAACCCTCTCATTCTCTCCTAGTCCCAATCACTGTGTAGGTGATGGACCCTCTCATTCTCTCCTCGTCCCAATCAGTGTGTAGGTGATGAACCCTCTCATTCTCTCCTAGTCCCAATCACTGTGTGGGTGATGAACCCTCTCATTCTCTCCTAGTCCCAATCAGTGTGTAGGTGATGAACCCTCTCATTCTCCCCTGGTCCCAATCAGTGTGGAGGTGATGAACCCTCTCATTCTCTCCTAGTCCCAATCACTGTGTAGGTGATGGACCCTCCCTTTCTCTCCTAGTCCCAATCACTGAGTGGGTGATGGACCCTCCCATTCTCTCCTAATCCCAATCACTGTGTAGGTGATGAACGCTCCCATTCTCTCCTAGTCCCAATCACTGAGTGGGTGATGGACCCTCCCATTCTCTCCTCGTCCCAATCACTGTGTAGGTGATGGACCCTCTCATTCTCTCCTAGTCCCAATCACTGTGTAGGTGATGAACCCTCTCATTCTCTCCTCGTCCCAATCAGTGTGTAGGTGATGAACCCTCTCATTCTCTCCTCGTCCCAATCAGTGTGTAGGTGATGAACCCTCTCATTCTCTCCTCGTCCCAATCAGTGTGTAGGTGATGAACCCTCTCATTCTCTCCTAGTCCCAATCACTGTGTGGGTGATGGACCCTCTCATTCTCTCCTAGTCCCAATCACTGTGTGGGTGATGGACCCTCTCATTCTCTCGTAGTCCCAATCACTGTGTGGGTGATGGACCCTCTCATTCTCTCCTAGTCCCAATCACTGTGTGGGTGATGAACCCTCTCATTCTCTCCTAGTCCCAATCAGTGTGTGGGTGATGAACCCTCTCATTCTCTCCTAGTCCCAATCAGTGTGTAGGTGATGAACCCTCTCATTCTCTCCTGGTCCCAATCAGTGTGTAGGTGATGAACCCTCTCATTCTCTCCTAGTCCCAATCACTGTGTGGGTGATGGACCCTCTCATTCTCTCCTAGTCCCAATCACTGTGTGGGTGATGGACCCTCCCGTTCTCTCCTAGTCCCAATCAGTGTGTAGGTGATGGAGCCTCTCATTCTCTCGTAGTCCCAATCACTGTGTGGGTGATGGACCCTCTCATTCTCTCCTAGTCCCAATCACTGTGTGGGTGATGAACCCTCTCATTCTCTCCTAGTCCTAATCAGTGTTTAGGTGAGGAACCCTCTCATTCTCTCCTAGTCCCAATCACTGTGTGGGTGATGAACCCTCTCATTCTCTCCTAGTCCCAATCACTGTGTGGGTGATGAACCCTCTCATTCTCTCCTAGTCCCAATCAGTGTGTGGGTGATGAACCCTCTCATTCTCTCCTAGTCCTAATCAGTGTTTAGGTGATGAACCCTCTCATTCTCTCCTAGTCCCAATCACTGTGTGGGTGATGAACCCTCTCATTCTCTCCTAGTCCCAATCACTGTGTGGGTGATGAACCCTCTCATTCTCTCCTAGTCCCAATCACTGTGTGGGTGATGAACCCTCTCATTCTCTCCTAGTCCCAATCAGTGTGCAGGTGATGAACCCTCTCATTCTCTCCTAGTCCCAATCACTGTGTAGGTGATGAACCCTCTCATTCTCTCACTCCCAATCACTGTGTAGGTGAAGGACCCTCTCATTCTCTCCTAGTCCCAATCACTGTGTAGGTGATGAACCCTCTCATTCTCTCCTCGTCCCAATCACTGTGTAGGTGATGGACCCTCTCATTCTCTCCTAGTCCCAATCAGTGTGCGGGTGATGAACCCTCTCATTCTCTCACTCCCAATCACTGTGTGGGTGATGAACCCTCTCATTCTCTCCCAGTCCCAATCACTGTGTAGGTGATGAACCCTCTCATTCTCTCCTGGTCCCAATCACTGTGTGGGTGATGAACCCTCTCATTCTCTCCTGGTCCCAATCACTGTGTGGGTGATGAACCCTCTCATTCTCTCCTAGTCCCAATCACTGTGTGGGTGATGAACCCCCTCATTCTGTCCTAGTCCCAATCAGTGTGCAGGTGATGAACCCTCTCATTCTCTCCTCATCCCAATCACTGTGTGGGTGATGAACCCTCTCATTCTCTCCTGGTCCCAATCACTGTGTGGGTGATGAACCCTCTCATTCTCTCCTAGTCCCAATCAGTGTGTAGGTGATGAACCCTCTCATTCTCTCCTAGTCCCAATCATTGTGTAGGTGATGAACCCTCTCATTCTCTCCTAGTCCCAATCAGTGTGTAGGTGATGAACCCTCTCATTCTCTCCTGGTCCCAATCAGTGTGTAGGTGATGAACCCTCTCATTCTCTCCTAGTCCCAATCACTGTGTGGGTGATGGACCCTCTCATTCTCTCCTAGTCCCAATCACTGTGTGGGTGATGGACCCTCTCATTCTCTCCTAGTCCCAATCAGTGTGCAGGTGATGAACCCTCTCATTCTCTCCTAGTCCCAATCAGTGTGTGGGTGATGAACCCTCTCATTCTCTCCTAGTCCCAATCACTGTGTGGGTGATGAACCCTCTCATTCTCTCCTAGTCCCAATCACTGTGTGGGTGATGAACCCTCTCATTCTCTCCTAGTCCCAATCAGTGTGTGGGTGATGAACCCTCTCATTCTCTCCTAGTCCCAATCACTGTGTGGGTGATGAACCCTCTCATTCTCTCCTAGTCCCAATCACTGTGTGGGTGATGAACCCTCTCATTCTCTCCTAGTCCCAATCACTGTGTGGGTGATGAACCCTCTCATTCTCTCCTAGTCCCAATCACTGTGTAGGTGATGAACCCTCTCATTCTCTCCTAGTCCCAATCACTGTGTGGGTAATGAACCCTCTCATTCTCTCCTAGTCCCAAGCAGTGTGTAGGTGATGAACCCTCTCATTCCCTCCTAGTCCCAATCACTGTGTGGGTGATGAACCCTCTCATTCTCTCCTAGTCCCAATCACTGTGTGGGTGATGAACCCTCTCATTCTCTCCTAGTCCCAATCAGTGTGTGGGTGATGAACCCTCTCATTCTCTCCTAGTCCCAATCAGTGTGTGGGTGATGGACCCTCTCATTCTCTCCTAGTCCCAATCACTGTGTGGGTGATGGACCCTCTCATTCTCTCCTAGTCCCAATCACTGTGTAGGTGATGAACCCTCTCATTCTCTCCTCGTCCCAATCACTGTGTGGGTGATGAACCCTCTCATTCTCTCCTAGTCCCAATCAGTGTGTGGGTGATGAACCCTCTCATTCTCTCCTAGTCCCAATCACTGTGTAGGTGATGAACCCTCTCATTCTCTCACTCCCAATCAATGTGTGGGTGATGAACCCTCTCATTCTCTCCTAGTCCCAATCACTGTGTAGGTGATGAACCCTCTCATTCTCTCCTAGTCCCAATCAGTGTGCAGGTGATGAACCCTCTCATTCTCTCCTAGTCCCAATCACTGTGTAGGTGATGAACCCTCTCATTCTCTCCTAGTCCCAATCAGTGTGTGGGTGATGAACCCTCTCATTCTCTCCTCGTCCCAATCACTGTGTGGGTGATGAACCCTCTCATTCTCTCACTCCCAATCACTGTGTGGGTGATGAACCCTCTCATTCTCTCCTAGTCCCAATCAGTGTGTAGGTGATGAACCCTCTCATTCTCTCCTAGTCCCAATCAGTGTGTAGGTGATGAACCCTCTCATTCTCTCCTAGTCCCAATCACTGTGTGGGTGATGGACCCTCCCATTCTCTCCTAGGCCCAATCAGTGTGTAGGTGATGGACCCTCTCATTCTCTCCTAGTCCCAATCAGTGTGTGGGTGATGGACCCTCCCATTCTCTCCTAGTCCCAATCACTGTGTGGGTGATGAACCCTCTCATTCTCTCCTAGTCCCAATCACTGTGTAGGTGATGAACCCTCTCATTCTCTCCTAGTCCCAATCAGTGTGTGGGTGATGAACCCTCTCATTCTCTCCTAGTCCCAATCACTGTGTAGGTGATGAACCCTCTCATTCTCTCCTAGTCCCAATCACTGTGTAGGTGATGGACCCTCTCATTCTCTCCTAGTCCCAATCAGTGTGTAGGTGATGGACCCTCCCATTCTCTCCTAGTCCCAATCACTGTGTGGGTGATGAACCCTCTCATTCTCTCCTAGTCCCAATCACTGTGTAGGTGATGAACCCTCTCATTCTCTCCTAGTCCCAATCACTGTGTAGGTGATGAACCCTCTCATTCTCTCCTAGTCCCAATCAGTGTGTAGGTGATGAACCCTCTCATTCTCTCCTAGTCCCAATCAGTGTGTGGGTGATGAACCCTCTCATTCTCTCCTAGTCCCAATCACTGTGTAGGTGATGGACCCTCTCATTCTCTCCTAGTCCCAATCACTGTGTAGGTGATGAACCCTCCCATTCTCTCCTAGTCCCAATCACTGTGCAGGTGATGAACCGTCTCATTCTCTCCTAGTCCCAATCACTGTGTAGGTGATGAACCCTCTCATTCTCTCCTAGTCCCAATCACTGTGTAGGTGATGGACCCTCCCATTCTCTCCTAGTCCCAATCACTGTGTGGGTGATGGACCCTTCCATTCTCTCCTAGTCCCAATCACTGTGTGGGTGATGAACCCTCTCATTCTCTCCTAGTCCCAATCACTGTGTAGGTGATGAACCCTCTCATTCTCTCCTAGTCCCAATCACTGTGTAGGTGATGAACCCTCTCATTCTCTCCTAGTCCCAGTCAGTGTGTAGGTGATGAACCCTCTCATTCTCTCCTAGTCCCAATCACTGTGTGGGTGATGAACCCTCTCATTCTCTCCTCGTCCCAATCACTGTGTAGGTGATGAACCCTCTCATTCTCTCCTGGTCCCAATCACTGTGTGGGTGATGGACCCTCCCATTCTCTCCTAGTCCCAATCAGTGTGTGGGTGATGAACCCTCTCATTCTCTCCTCGTCCCAATCACTGTGTGGGTGATGAACCCTCTCATTCTCTCCTGGTCCCAATCACTGTGTGGGTGATGGACCCTCTCATTCTCTCCTAGTCCCAATCACTGTGTGGGTGATGGAGCCTCTCATTCTCTCCTAGTCCCAATCACTGTGTGGGTGATGAACCCTCTCATTCTCTCCTGGTCCCAATCAGTGTGTAGGTGATGAACCCTCTCATTCTCTCCTAGTCCCAATCACTGTGTGGGTGATGAACCCTCCCATTCTCTCCTAGTCCCAATCAGTGTGTGGGTGATGAACCCTCTCATTCTCTCCTGGTCCCAATCACTGTGTGGGTGATGGACCCTCCCATTCTCTCCTAGTCCCAATCAGTGTGTAGGTGATGAACCCTCTCATTCTCTCCTAGTCCCAATCAGTGTGTAGGTGATGAACCCTCTCATTCTCTCCTAGTCCCAATCACTGTGTGGGTGATGAACCCTCTCATTCTCTCCTGGTCCCAATCACTGTGTGGGTGATGGACCCTCTCATTCTCTCCTAGTCCCAATCACTGTGTGGGTGATGGAGCCTCTCATTCTCTCCTAGTCCCAATCACTGTGTGGGTGATGAACCCTCTCATTCTCTCCTGGTCCCAATCAGTGTGTAGGTGATGAACCCTCTCATTCTCTCCTAGTCCCAATCACTGTGTGGGTGATGAACCCTCCCATTCTCTCCTAGTCCCAATCAGTGTGTGGGTGATGAACCCTCTCATTCTCTCCTGGTCCCAATCACTGTGTGGGTGATGGACCCTCCCATTCTCTCCTAGTCCCAATCAGTGTGTGGGTGATGAACCCTCTCATTCTCTCCTAGTCCCAATCACTGTGTGGGTGATGAACCCTCTCATTCTCTCCTAGTCCCAATCAGTGTGTGGGTGATGAACCCTCTCATTCTCTCCTAGTCCCAATCAGTGTGTAGGTGATGAACCCTCTCATTCTCTCCTAGTCCCAATCAGTGTGTAGGTGATGAACCCTCTCATTCTCTCCTAGTCCCAAGCAGTGTGTAGGTAATGAACCCTCTCATTCTCTCCTAGTCCCAATCAGTGTGTAGGTGATGAACCCTCTCATTCTCTCCTGGTCCCAATCACTGTGTAGGTGATGAACCCTCTCATTCTCTCCTGGTCCCAATCACTGTGTGGGTGATGGACACTCCCATTCTCTCCTAGTCCCAATCAGTGTGTGGGTGATGGACCCTCTCATTCTCTCCTGGTCCCAATCACTGTGTAGGTGATGAACCCTCTCATTCTCTCCTGGTCCCAATCACTGTGTGGGTGATGGACCCTCCCATTCTCTCCTAGTCCCAATCAGTGTGTAGGTGATGAACCCTCTCATTCTCTCCTAGTCCCAATCACTGTGTGGGTGATGAACCCTCTCATTCTCTCACTCCCAATCACTGTGTGGGTGATGAACCCTCCCATTCTCTCCTCGTCCCAATCACTGTGTGGGTGATGGACCCTCTCATTCTCTCCTAGTCCCAATCACTGTGTGGGTGATGGACCCTCTCATTCTCTCCTAGTCCCAATCACTGTGTGGGTGATGAACCCTCTCATTCTCTCCTAGTCCCAATCAGTGTGTAGGTGATGAACCCTCCCATTCTCTCCTAGTCCCAATCAGTGTGTAGGTGATGAACCCTCTCATTCTCTCCTAGTCCCAATCAGTGTGTAGGTGATGAACCCTCTCATTCTCTCCTAGTCCCAATCACTGTGTAGGTGATGAACCCTCTCATTCTCTCCTAGTCCCAATCACTGTGTCGGTGATGAACCCTCTCATTCTCTCCTAGTCCCAATCAGTGTGTAGGTGATGAACCCTCTCATTCTCTCCTCGTCCCAATCACTGTGTAGGTGATGAACCCTCTCATTCTCTCCTAGTCCCAATCACTGTGTAGGTGATGAGCCCTCTCATTCTCTCCTAGTCCCAATCACTGTGTAGGTGATGGACCCTCTCATTCTCTCCTGGTCCCAATCACTGTGTGGGTGATGGACCCTCCCATTCTCTCCTAGTCCCAATCACTGTGTAGGTGATGAACCCTCTCATTCTCTCCTAGTCCCAATCAGTGTGTTGGTGATGAACCCTCTCATTCTCTCACTCCCAATCAGTGTGTTGGTTATGAACCCTCTCATTCTCTCACTCCCAATCACTGTGTGGGTAATGAACCCTCTCATTCTCTCCTAGTCACAATCACTGTGTATGTGATGAACCCTCTCATTCTCTCCTAGTCCCAATCACTGTGTACGTGATGGACCCTCTCATTCTCTCCTCGTTCCACTCTCACTTTTCTTGTAGAAGTTTTGGTCAGTCCCAGCTCAGTATCGAATGGCTATGAGTGGAGAGCATGAAACTAAGCCTGAATTTGGCACCGTTTTGCAATTGTCCTCAGTCAGGCCTCAGTATGGCTGTTGTACAAACTAGCAAGTATTACACTGGCTCAATAGAGGCTGGAGTTATACTGCGGGAGCTGAGGTACATTGGTGGGGCAATCGAGAGGGATCTTTGCTCTGCATCTAATTGAGCTGCACTTGGCCTTAGATTCAGTGATGCAATGTCCAAATTGGGAATCCTCCATCCCTCACCTTGACGGGGAGCATATTTGCCTTTCTTTTCCCCTGTAGGTCTTCGGAATTATCAACAAGGGAAATGGAAGAGTTGTGAGAAAGTTCTCAGGCTGAGATCTGCCCTCTTTGTGAAATGTCCCAAAATCTAATTCCATTGTCAGGACTGAAGGTCTCTTTTGTGTTTCAGGGTGTGCGTGGGATGGACGGCCCACATGGTCCAAAAGGAAACCTGGTAATGTGATTTCTGTTTCTAAATTCCATTCATTAATTCCATTCTGTTTTGAATGTCCTTCCGTCAGAGTTCAGATCCTCAATGTCCTGTCTGTTTTATCTCAAATAGGGGCCTCAAGGAGAACCAGGGCCTCCTGGTCAGCAAGGAATCCCTGGAGCTCAGGTAATCCTCCGACTACAATTTCCAGGCACTGACCTGGTCTATAAAGAGAGGGCCCCTTCCCTGCCTGGCACAGACCCATCTATAAACACTGCCTCTTCCCTGCCTGGTACAGACCTGGTCTTTAAACACTGCCTTTTACCTACCTGGCACAGACCTGGTCTATAAACAGTGTGCCCCTTCCCTACCTGGTACATTCATAGAATCATGGAAGAATCATAGAGAATTTACGGCACAGAAGGAGGCCGTTCGGCCCATCGTGTCTGTGCCAGCTGAAAATGAGCCACCCAGCCTAATCCCGCTTTCCAGCTCTTGGTCCGTAGCCCTGTAGGTCACAGCACTTCAAGTGCACATCCAGGCACCTTTTAAATGAGTCGAGGGTTTCTGCCTCTACCACCCTTTCAGACAGTGAGTTCCAAACCATTGCAGCCTCTGGGTGAATTTTTTTTTCCTCAGCTCCCCTCTAATCCTTCTACCAATTACTTTAAATCTATGCCCCCTGGTTATTGACCTCTCTGCTAAGGGAAATAGGTCCTTCCTATCCACTCTATCTCAGCCCTTCATAATTTTGTCAATTAGATCATCCCTCAGCCTCCTCTGTTCCAAAGAAAACAACCCCAGCCTATCCAATTTTCCCCATAGCTAAAATTCTCCAGTCCTGGCAACATCCTCATAAATCTCCTCTGTACCCTGTCTAGTGCAATCACATCTTTCCTGTAATGTGGTGAACAGAACTGTACGCAATACTCAAGCTATGGCCTAACCAATGTTTTATACAGTTCTAGCATAACCTCCCTGCTCTTATATTCTATGCCTCGACTAATAAAGGAAAGTATTCCATATTCCTTCTGAACCACCTTATCCACCTGTCCTGCTACCTTCAGTGATCTGTGGACATGCACTCCAAGGACCCTCACTTCCTCTACACCTTTCAGTAACTTCCCATTTATTGTTAACTCCCTTGACTTGTTTGCCTTCCCCAAATTCATTCCCTCGCACTTCTCCGGATTGAATTCCATTTGCCACTTTTCTGCCCACCTGACCAGTCCATTGCTATCTTCCTGCAGTCTACAGCTTTCCTCCTCACTATCAACCACACGGCCAATTTTTGTATCATCTGCAAACTTCTCAATCATGCCCCCTACATTTAAGTCCAAATCATTAATATATATCACAAAAAGCCAGGGACCCAGTACTGAGCCCTGCAGAACCCCACTGGAAACAGCCTTCCAGTCACATAAACACCCGTTGACCATTACCCTTTGCTTCCTGCCACTGAGCCAATTTTGGATCCAATTTGCCACTCTCCCTTGGATTCTATGGGCTTGTACTTTTTTGACCAGTCTGCCATGTGGGACCTTGTCAAAAGCCTTGCTAAAATCCATGTAGAATACATCAAATGCACTACCCTCATCGACCCTCCTTGTTACCTCTCAAAAAATTCAATCAAGTTAGTCTGACATGACCTTCCCTTAACAAATCCATGCTGACTGTCCTTGATTAACCTGTGCCTTTCTAAGTGATGGTTTATCCTGTCCCTCAGAATTGATTCCAATATTTTTTCCACCACCGAGGTTAGATTGAGTGGCCTGTAATTATTAGATCTATCCCTCACTCCATTTTTAAACAATGGTACATCATTAGCAGTCCTTCAATCCTCCGGCTCCTCACCTGTATCCAGTGAGGATTGGAAAATGATGGTCAGAGCCTCCGCTATTTCCTCCCTTGCTTCTTTTAACAGCCTGGGATACATTTCATCCGGCCCCGGTGATTTATCTACTTTCAAAGATGCTAATCTCCTTAATACTTCCTCTCTCACTAAGTTTATCCCATCCAATATTTCACACTCTTCCTCCTTAATTACAATGTCTGCATCGTCCCTGTCTTTTGTGAAGACAGATGCAAAGTATTCATTAAGAACCATACCCACATCTTCCGCCTCCACACATAGGTTACCTTTTCGGTCTCTAATAGGCCCTACTCTTTCCTTAGTTATCCTCTTGCTCTTAATGTATTCATAAAACATCTTTGGGTTTTCCTTGATTTTACTTGCCAATATTTTTTCATGCCCTCGCTTTGCTTTCCTAAT
Source organism: Heptranchias perlo (assembly GCF_035084215.1). NCBI lineage: Eukaryota > Metazoa > Chordata > Chondrichthyes > Hexanchiformes > Hexanchidae > Heptranchias > Heptranchias perlo. The sequence continues at coordinate 14,209,984 of NC_090363.1, forward strand.
TTCCTTTTTAATTTCACCCCTCACTTTTTATACTCCTCTCGGCTTTCTGTAGTATTGAGCTCTCGGTGTCTGACATAAGCTTCCCTTTTCTGCCTTTTCTTACCCTGAATGCTCCTGGACATCCAGGGAGCTCGAGATTTGGTCGCAGATTTAGGTATGCTGTTTTTTCCCCCTATTTGGCCCAGTCCTAGGCTTAGATGAGAGTAGACAGCTGGAGGGTGATCAACCCGGCAATTACGGGCCAGTCAGCCTAACATCGGTGGTGGGGAAACTTTTAGAGACAATAATCCGGGACAAAATTAATTGACACTTGGAAAAGTCTGGGCTAATAAATGAAAGTCAGCGTGGATTTGTTAAAGGAAAATCATGTTTGACTAACTTGATTGAGTTCTTTGATGAAGTAACAGAGATGGTTGATGAGGGTAGTGCGGTTGATGTTGTGTACATGGACTTTCTAAAGGAATTTGATAAAGTACCACATAATTGACTTGTTAGCAAAATTAAAGCCCGTGGGATTAAAGGGACAGTGGCAGCGTAGATACAAAATTGGCTAGTGGACAGAATGTAGAGAGTAGTGGTGAACAGTGATTTTTCAGACTGGAGGGAAGTATACAGTGGTGTTCCCCAGGGGTAGGTCTTTTTGATGTATATTAATGACCTGGACTTGGGTACAGAGGGTATAATTTCAAAGTTCGCAGATGACACAAAACTCAGAAATGTAATAAATAATATGGAGTACAGTAACAGACTTCAGGAGGGCATAGACAGCCTGGTGAAATGGGCAGACACATGGCAAATGAAATTTAACACAGAGAAGTGTGAAGTGATACATTTTGGTAGGAAGAATGAGGAGAGGCAACATAAACTGAATGGTACAATTCTAAAGGGAGTGCAGGAACAGAGAGACCTGGGGGTGTGTGTACACAAATCTTTGAAGGTGGCAGGACAAGTTGAGAAGGCTGTTAAAAAAGCCAATGGAACCCTGGGATTCATTAATAGAGGCATAGAGTATAAAAGCAAGGAAGTTATGCTAAACCTTTATAAATCACTGGTCAGGCCTCAGCTGGAGTATTGTGTCCAATTCTGGGCACCGCACTTTAGGAAGGATGTCAAGGCCTTAGAGAGGGTGCAGAGGAGATTTACTAGAATGGTACCAGGGATGAGGGTCTTCAGTTATGTGGAGAGACTGGAGAAGCTGGGGTTGTTCTCCTTAGAACAGAGAAGGTTAAGGGGAGATTTGATAGAGGTGTTCAAAATCATGAAGTGTTTTGAGAGAGTAAATAAGGAGAAACTGTTTCCAGTGGCAGAAGGGTCGGTAACCAGAGGACACAGAATTAAGGCGATCGGCAAAAGAGCCAGAGGCGACATGAGGAAACATTTTTTTACCCAGCGAGTTGGAATGATCTGGAATTCACTGCCTGAAAGGGCGGTGGAAGCAGATTCAAGAGTAACTTTCAAACGGGAATTGGATAAATACTTGAAGGGAAAAAAATTACTGGGCTATGGGAAAAGAGCAGGGGAGTGGGACTAATTGGATAGCTCTTTCAAAGAGCCGGCAGAGGCAAGATGGGCCGAATGGCCTCCTCCTGTGATGTATCTACTGTGATACGATGAAGGAACTAGTTCCCAATGTGCTTGAGGTGAACATGTTGACTGGCTCCAATCTCTTGTTGATTGTTTCTTCTCCTCACTCCTCTCCTGCAGGGTATACCTGGTCCTCAGGGAGCCATGGGACCTCCTGGCCATAAGGTAAGTCATATCTGCAGAACCTCCATCACTCATTGTCCATTGTTAAACCCTTGCGCAAGATTCCAACTCATTGCCCAATCGACCGACCCTGACCTCCTCCTGACCAACAGGTACCAGCTTCTCAGCCCGAGAAAGATGGCATTCAGTTTCTCTTGTCTATCTTGTTGTTTTTTGCTCTTGTGCCCGAGGTTATCGCAGAAACGTTCGGGGCTGGATTCCCCAGTCCGACATTCCCGCTGGGAAATGGTGCTGAGGAAATCGTTGATTGGAAAAATCAGTGGCCTGGCAGCCAGCGATTTCCCAGACAACACTAACTGCGGACCCCACTTCTTGCTGGGAATGTCTGGTTGGGGGGGGGATTAAGCATTGGGGTGAGGGCGTTATGTTTAGCCTTGTGCTTAAGCCCAAATTTCGAGCCCTCTTGATTATCAGAGGTGGGGAGGCAGTGGGATGGGCTTCACTTATGATTTCATCCTTGCTTTTTTAACAGAATGTCTGGTCTTGTAACGGGAAATCCAAGCAGTGGCCATCCAGGGTGAAAGATGTGAGAGTGCCCAGGACTGTTTGAGGATGCCGGGTCTATCTTCATGATACGGATCCGTTACCGTCAATCCGTGCCGAGCCGTAGAGTCCAGCAGGACCCCAGGTTCGGGTCCTGGTCTGCGCTGAGCTGCTTGATCTCAGTTGCAATTGGTCTCGGCTCCCCTGGACTAGAGAGAGAGAGAGACAAACAAACGCCACCGAGGAACTGGCTCCTGCTCCCTCTCCCAGCGGCGGCCCCCTCACCGGGGGAAAGTTTGGATGTCGGGAGAGGACGGGTCTGGGGTCAGCTGCGATGCTCGCTGCTGTCGAATAGCCTGGCTGTGTAGGTCCACTTGGCTGAGCTACAGGAGTGTGGCTGGTGCTTGTGGAAAGACCCCCCTCCCCACTGAGGAAAGTTGGTGCATTCAGGGGAGAGGGAAAGAAAACTGGAGAGGATAAGACAAAAAACCCCATAGTTGGCGCAAGAAGTCCTGGAACATCTTGGTCCTAACGTCCAACCTGCAGCTGAGTTCATCTGCACTCGGGGGTGCATGGCGGGAAACTCCAGGGCATGGCCTGTGATGTTTATTCTATCCCGAACTGAGGGGCAGATCACATGCCCCGGCCGCGCGCTCCCCGCTGACAGCCCCAGATCAGCCCCGGAGTCCAACAATGAGGCACCAACATGTCAGTTTCGCAGAGTAAGTGACTGCCCCGAGTCATTGCATGAAAAATTTTCGTTCCATGTGATTCATGCGAGGCGGCTTTGATTCAGGGTGAGAGTGAGATCACATTAATGATTGTGGTTTTGATTCAGGGTGAGAGTGAGATCACATTAATGATTGTGGTTTTGATTCAGGGTGAGAGTGAGATCACACTCAAGTTTATGGTTTTGATTCATGGTGAGAGTGAGATCACACTAATGTTTGTGATTTTGATTCAGGGTGAGAGTGTGTTCACACTAATCTTTTTCATTTTGATTGCGGGTGAGATTGAGATCACACTAATGTTTGTGGGGTTTTTTCAGGGTGAGAGTGAGATCACACTAATGTTTGTGGTTTTGATTCACGGTGAGAGTGAGATCACACTAATGTTTGTGATTTTGAATCAGGGTGAGAGTGAGACAGCACTATTATTCCTGATTTTGATTCAGGGTGAGTGTGAGATCACACTAATGTTTGTGGATTTGTTTCAGGGTGAGAGTGAGATCACACTAATGTTCCTGGTTTTGCTTCACGGTGAGTGAGATCACACTAATGTTTGTGGTATTGATTCAGGGTGAAAGTGAGCTCACACGGATATTTCTGGTTTTGATTCAGAGTGAGAGTGAGATCACACTAATGTTTGTGATTTTGATTCAGGTTGAGAGTGAGATCACACTAATGTTTGTGATTTTGATTCAGGTTGAGAGTGAGATCACACTAATGTTTGTGATTTTGATTCAGGTTGAGAGTGAGATCACACTAATGTTTGTGATTTGGAGTCAGAGTGACAGTGAGATCACAATAATGTTTGTTGTTTTTAATTCGGAGTTAAGGGTGAGATCACACTAATGTTCCTGGTTTTGATTCAGGGTGAGTGTAAGATCACACTAATATTTATGGTTTTGATTCAGGGTAAGAGTGAGATCACACTATTGTTTGTAGTTTTGATTCAGAGTGAGAGTGAGATCACACTCATGTTCCTGATTTTGATTCTGGGTGAGAGTGAGATCACACTAATGTTCCTGGTTTTGATTCAGGGTGAGAGTGAGATCACACTAATGTTTGTGGTTTTGATTCAGGGTGAGAGTGAGATCACACTAATGTTCCTGGTTTTGATTCAGGGTGAGAGTGAGATCACAGTAATGTTTGTGGATTTGATTCAAGGTGAGTGTGAGATCACACTATTGTTCCAGATTTTGATTCAGGTTGAGAGAGAGATCACACGAACGTTCCTGGATTTGATTCAGAGTGAGAGTGAGATCACACTAATGTTCCTGGGTGTGATTCACAGTGAGAGTGAGATCACACTCATGTTCCTGGTTTTGATTCAGGGTGAGAGTGAGATCACACTAATGTTTCTGGTTTCGATTCTGGTTGAGAGTGAGATCACACTAATGTTTGTGGTTTTGATTCAGGGTGAGGGTGAGATCACACTAATGTTCCTGATTTTGATTCAGGGTGAGAATGAGATCACACTATTGTTTGTGTGTTTGATTCAGGGTAAGAGTGAGATCACACTAATGTTTATGGTTTTGATTCAGGGTGAGAGTGAGATCACACTAATGTTTGTGATTTTGTTTCAGTTTGAGAGTGAGATCACACTAATATTTGTGATTTAATTCAGGGTGAGAGTGAGATCACACTAATGTTTGTGATTTTGTTTCAGTTTGAGAGTGAGATCACACTAATATTTGTGATTTAATTCAGAGTGAGAGTGAGATCACACTAATGTTCCTGGATTTGATTCAGGGTGAGAGTGAGATCACACTAATGTTTGTGGTTTTGTTTCAGGGTGAGAGTGAGATCACACTAATGTTCCTGGTTTCGATTCAGGGTGAGAGTGAGGTCACACTAATGTTCCTGGTTTTGATTCAGAGTGAGAGAGAGATCACACTAATGTTTGTGGTTTTGATTCATGTTGTGAGTGAGATCGCACTAATATTTGTGATTTTGTTTCAGCATGAGAGGGAGATCACATGAATGTTTGTGGTTTTGATTCAGTGTGAGACAGAGATCACATTAATGTTTGTGGTTTTGATTCACAGTGAGAGTGAGATCACACTCTTGTTCCTGGTTTTGATTCAGGGTGAGAGTGAGATCACACTAATGTTTGTGGGTTTGATTCAGGGTGGGAGTGAGATCACACTAGTGTTCCAGGTTTTGATTCATGGTGAGATTGAGATCACACTAATGTTTGTGATTTTCGTTCAGGTTGAGCGTGAATTTACACTAATGTTTGTGGCTTTGATTCAGAGTGAGAGTGAGATCACACTTATGAACCTCGTTTTGATTCAGGGTGAGAGTGAGATCACACTCATGTTCCTGGTTTTGATTCATGGTCAGAATGACATCACACTAATGTTCCTGGTTTTGTATGAGGTTGAGAGTGAGATCACATTAATATTTGTGATTTAATTCAGGGTGAGAGTGAGATCAAAGTAAAGTTTGTGGTTTTGATTCATGGTGAGTTTTCATTGCACGAATATTTGTGATTTTGTTTCAGCGTGAGAGGGAGATCACACCAATGTTTGTGGTTTTGATTCTGGGTGAGAGTGAGATCACACTAATGTTCCTGGTTTTGATTCACAGTGAGAGTGAGTTCACACCAATGTTCCCGGTTTTGATTCGCGATGAGAGTGAGATCACACTCTTGTTCCTGGTTTTGATTCAGGGTGAGACTGAAATCACACTAATGTTTCCGGTTTTGATTCAGGGTGAGAGTGAGATCACACTAATATTTGTGACTTTGTTTCTGGGTGAGAGTGAGATCACACTAATGTTCCTGGTTTTGATTCAGGGTGAGATTGAGATCACACTAATGTTTGTGGTTTTGATTCAGGGTGAGGGTGAGATCACACTAATGTTCCTGGTTTTGATTCAGGGTGAGAGTGAGATCACACTAATGTTTGTGGGTTTGATTCAGGGTGGGAGTGAGATCACACTAGTGTTCCAGGTTTTGATTCATGGTGAGAGTGAGGTCACACAATTGTTTGTGGTTTTAATTCAGGGTGATAGTGAGTTCACACTAATGTTCCTGGTTTTGATTGGGTGAGAGTGAGATCACACTAATGTTCCTGGTTTGGATTCAGAGTGAGAGTGAGATCACACTAATGTTTGTGATTTTCGTTCAGGTTGAGCGTGAATTTACACTAATGTTTGTGGCTTTGATTCAGGGTGAGAGTGAGATCACACTTATGAACCTGGTTTTGATTCAGGGTGAGAGTGAGATCACACTCATGTTCCTGGTTTTGATTCATGGTCAGAATGACATCACACTAATGTTCCTGGTTTTGTATGAGGTTGAGAGTGAGATCACATTAATATTTGTGATTTAATTCAGGGTGAGAGTGAGATCAAAGTAAAGTTTGTGGTTTTGATTCATGGTGAGTTTTCATTGCACGAATATTTGTGATTTTGTTTCAGCGTGAGAGGGAGATCACACCAATGTTTGTGGTTTTGATTCTGGGTGAGAGTGAGATCACACCAATGTTCCCGGTTTTGATTCGCGGTGAGAGTGAGATCACACTCTTGTTCCTGGTTTTGATTCAGGGTGAGACTGAAATCACACTAGTGTTTGTGGTTTTGATTCAAGGTGAGAGTGAGATCACACTAATGTTTGTGGTTTTGATACAAGGTGAGAGTGAGATCACACTAATGTTCCTGATTTTTATTCAGGTGAGAGCGAGATCACACTAATGTTCCTGGTTTTGATTCTTGTTGTGAGTGCGATCACACTAATACTTTGAGCTTGATTCAGGGTAACAGTCAGATCACACTCATATTTGTGATTTTAATTCACGGTGAGAGTGAGGGCCAGGTGATATTTGTGGTTTCGATTCGGGGTGAGAGTGAAATCACACTAATGTTTGTGGTTTTGGTTCAGGGTGAGATTGAGATCACACTAATGTTCCTGGTTTTGATTCAGGGTGAGAGTGAGATCACACTAATGTTCCTGGTTTTGATTCAGGGTGAGAGAGAGATCACACTAATGTTCCTGGGTTTGATTCACAGTGAGAGTGAGATCACACTAATGTTCCTGGGTTTGATTGAGGATGAGAGTGAGATCACACTAATGTTTGTGGTTTTGATTCAGGGTGAGAGTGACAATGCACTAATGTTGCTGATTTTGATTCAATGTGAGAGAGAGATCACACCAGTGTTGTAGGTTTGATTCAGGGTGAGCGTGAAATCACATGAATGTTTGTGGTTTTGATTCAGGTGAGAGTGAGGTCACACTAATGTTTGTGGGGTTTTTTCTGGGTGAAAGTGAGATCACACTAATGTTACTGGTTTTGATTCACATTGAGAGTGAGATCACACTAATGTTCCTGGTTTTGATTCAGGATCAGAATGAGATCACACTAATATTTATGGTTTTTTCCAGTGTGAGAGTGAGATCACAGAAATTTTCTTGATTTTGATTCAGGGTGAGAGTGAGATCACACTAATATTTGTGACTTTGATTCTGGGTGAGAGTGAAATCACACTAATGTTCCTGGTTTTGATTCAGGGTGAGTGTGAGATCACACTAATATTTGTGACTTTGATTCTGGGTGAGAGTGAAATCACACTAATGTTTGTGGTTTTGATTCAGGGTGAGTGTGAGATCACACTAATATTTGTGACTTTGATTCTGGGTGAGAGTGAGATCACACTAATATTCCTGGTTTTGATTCAGGGTGAGTGTGAGATCACACTAATGTTTGTGGTTTTGATTCAGAGTGAGAGTGAGATCACACCAATGTTCCTGGTTTTGATTCACATTGAGAGTGAGATCACACTCATGTTCCTGATTTTGAATCTGGGTGAGAGTGAGATCACACTCATGTTTGTGGTTTTCATTCAGGGTGAGAGTGAGATGACACTCATTTTCCTTGTTTTGATTGAGGGTAAGAGTGAGATCACACTTATGTTCCGTGTTTTTATTCAGTCTGAGAGTGAGATTACACTAATGATTGTGAATTTGACTCAGGCTGATAGTGAGATCACACCAATGTTTGTGATTTTGTTTCAGTTTGAGAGTGAGATCACACTAATGTTTGTGATTTTGATTCGGGGTGAGAGTGAGATCATACCAATGTTCCTGGTTTTAATTCAGTGTGAGAGTGAGATCACACTAACGTTCGTGATTTTCATTCTGGGTGAGAGTGAGATCACACTAATGTTCTGTGTTTTTATTCAGTCTGAGAGTGAGATTACACTAATGATTGTGAATTTGACTCAGGCTGAGAGTGAGATCACACTAATGTTTGTGATTATGTTTCAGTTTGAGAGTGAGATCACACTAATGTTTGTGATTTTGTTTCAGTTTGAGAGTGAGATCACACTAATGTTTGTGATTTTGTTTCAGTTTGAGAGTGAGATCACACTAATGTTTCCGGTTTTGATTCAGGGTGAGAGTGAGATCACACTTATGTTCCTGGTTTTGATTCAGTGTGAGAGTGAGATCACACTAATGTTCGTGATTTTGTTTCTGGGTGAGAGTGAGATCACACTAATGTTTCCGGTTTTGATTCAGGGTGAGAGTGAGATCACACTAATATTTGTGACTTTGTTTCTGGGTGAGAGTGAGATCACACTAATGTTCCTGGTTTTGATTCAGGGTGAGTGTGAGATCACACTAATGTTTCTGGTTTTGATTCAGAGTGAGAGTGAGATCACACCAATGTTCCTGATTTTGATTCAGAGTGAGAGTGAGATCACACTAATGTTTGTGGTTTTGTTTCATGGTGTGAGTGAGATCACACTAATATTTGTGGTTTTGATTCTAGGTGAGAGTGAGATCACACTAATGCTCGTGATTTTGATTCAGAGTGAGAGTGAGATCACACTAATGTTTGTGATTTTGTTTCAGTTTGAGAGTGAGATCACACTAATGTTTGTGATTTTGTTTCAGTTTGAGAGTGAGATCACACTAATGTTTGTGATTTTGTTTCAGTTTGAGAGTGAGATCACACTAATGTTTCCGGTTTTGATTCAGGGTGAGAGTGAGATCACACTTATGTTCCTGGTTTTGATTCAGTGTGAGAGTGAGATCACACTAATGTTCGTGACTTTGTTTCTGGGTGAGAGTGAGATCACACTAATGTTTCCGGTTTTGATTCAGGGTGAGAGTGAGATCACACTAATGTTTGTGGTTTTGATTCAGGGTGAGAGTGAGATCACACTAATGTTCCTGGTTTTGATTCACATTGAGAGTGAGATCACACTCATGTTCCTGATTTTGAATCTGGGTGAGAGTGAGATCACACTCATGTTTGTGGTTTTCATTCAGGGTGAGAGTGAGATGACACTCATTTTCCTTGTTTTGATTGAGGGTAAGAGTGAGATCACACTTATGTTCCGTGTTTTTATTCAGTCTGAGAGTGAGATTACACTAATGATTGTGAATTTGACTCAGGCTGATAGTGAGATCACACTAATGTTTGTGATTTTGTTTCAGTTTGAGAGTGAGATCACACTAATGTTTGTGATTTTGATTCGGGGTGAGAGTGAGATCATACCAATGTTCCTGGTTTTAATTCAGTGTGAAAGTGAGATCACACTAATGTTCGTGATTTTCGTTCTGGGTGAGAGTGAGATCACACTAATGTTCCGTGTTTTTATTCAGTCTGAGAGTGAGATTACACTAATGATTGTGAATTTGACTCAGGCTGAGAGTGAGATCACACTAATGTTTGTGATTTTGTTTCAGTTTGAGAGTGAGATCACACTAATGTTCTGTGTTTTTATTCAGTCTGAGAGTGAGATTACACTAATGATTGTGAATTTGACTCAGGCTGAGAGTGAGATCACACTAATGTTTGTGATTTTGTTTCAGTTTGAGAGTGAGATCACACTAATGTTTGTGGTTTTGATTCAGGGTGAGAGTGAGATCACACTTATGTTCCTGGTTTTGATTCAGTGTGAGAGTGAGATCACACTAATGTTCGTGATTTTGTTTCTGGGTGAGAGTGAGATCACACTAATGTTTCCGGTTTTGATTCAGGGTGAGAGTGAGATCACACTAATATTTGTGACTTTGTTTCTGGGTGAGAGTGAGATCACACTAATGTTCCTGGTTTTGATTCAGGGTGAGTGTGAGATCACACTAATGTTTGTGGTTTTGATTCAGAGTGAGAGTGAGATCACACCAATGTTCCTGGTTTTGATTCAGAGTGAGAGTGAGATCACACTAATGTTTGTGGTTTTGTTTCATGGTGTGAGTGAGATCACACTAATATTTGTGGTTTTGATTCTGGGTGAGAGTGAGATCACACTAATGTTCGTGATTTTGATTCTGGGTGAGAGTGAGATCACACTAATGTTTGTGATTTTGTTTCAGTTTGAGAGTGAGATCACACTAATGTTTGTGATTTTGTTTCAGTTTGAGAGTGAGATCACACTAATGTTTCCGGTTTTGATTCAGGGTGAGAGTGAGATCACACTTATGTTCCTGGTTTTGATTCAGTGTGAGAGTGAGATCACACTAATGTTCGTGATTTTGTTTCTGGGTGAGAGTGAGATCACACTAATGTTTCCGGTTTTGATTCAGGGTGAGAGTGAGATCACACTAATGTTTGTGGTTTTGATTCAGGATGAGAGTGAGATCACACTTATGGTCCTGGTTTTGATTCTGGGTGAGAGTGAGATCACAGAAATTTTCTTGATTTTGATTCAGGGTGAGAGTGAGATCACACTAATGTTTGTGGTTTTGATTCAGAGTGAGAGTGAGATCACACCAATGTTCCTGGTTTTGATTCAGAGTGAGAGTGAGATCACACTAATGTTTGTGGTTTTGTTTCATGGTGTGAGTGAGATCACACTAATATTTGTGGTTTTGATTCTGGGTGAGAGTGAGATCACACTAATGTTCGTGATTTTGATTCTGGGTGAGAGTGAGATCACACTAATGTTTGTGATTTTGTTTCAGTTTGAGAGTGAGATCACACTAATGTTTGTGATTTTGTTTCAGTTTGAGAGTGAGATCACACTAATGTTTCCGGTTTTGATTCAGGGTGAGAGTGAGATCACACTTATGTTCCTGGTTTTGATTCAGTGTGAGAGTGAGATCACACTAATGTTCGTGATTTTGTTTCTGGGTGAGAGTGAGATCACACTAATGTTTCCGGTTTTGATTCAGGGTGAGAGTGAGATCACACTAATGTTTGTGGTTTTGATTCAGGATGAGAGTGAGATCACACTTATGGTCCTGGTTTTGATTCTGGGTGAGAGTGAGATCACAGAAATTTTCTTGATTTTGATTCAGGGTGAGAGTGAGATCACACTAATATTTGTGACTTTGTTTCTGGGTGAGAGTGAGATCACACTAATGTTCCTGGTTTTGATTCAGGGTGAGTGTGAGATCACACTAATGTTTGTGGTTTTGATTCAGAGTGAGAGTGAGATCACACCAATGTTCCTGGTTTTGATTCAGAGTGAGAGTGAGATCACACTAATGTTTGTGGTTTTGTTTCATGGTGTGAGTGAGATCACACTAATATTTGTGGTTTTGATTCAGGGTGAGAGTGTGATCACACTAATATTTGTGGTTTTGATTCAGGTTGAGAGTGAGATCACACTAATGTTCCTGATTTTGATTCAGGGTGAGAGTAAGATCACACTCATGTTCCTGATTTTGATTCAGGGTGAGAGTGAGATCACACTAATGTTCCTGGTTTTGACTCAGGGTGAGAGTGAGATCACACTAATGTTCGTGATTTTGATTCTGGGTGAGAGTGAGATCACACTAATGTTTCCGGTTTTGATTCAGGGTGAGAGTGAGATCACACTTATGTTCCTGGTTTTGATTCTGGGTGAGAGTGAGATCACACTAATGTTTCCGGTTTTGATTCAGGGTGAGAGTGAGATCACACTTATGTTCCTGGTTTTGATTCAGTGTGAGAGTGAGATCACACTAATGTTCGTGATTTTGTTTCTGGGTGAGAGTGAGATCACACTAATGTTTCCGGTTTTGATTCAGGGTGAGAGTGAGATCACACTAATATTTGTGACTTTGTTTCTGGGTGAGAGTGAGATCACACTAATGTTCCTGGTTTTGATTCAGGGTGAGTGTGAGATCACACTAATGTTTGTGGTTTTGATTCAGAGTGAGAGTGAGATCACACCAATGTTCCTGGTTTTGATTCAGAGTGAGAGTGAGATCACACTAATGTTTGTGGTTTTGTTTCATGGTGTGAGTGAGATCACACTAATATTTGTGGTTTTGATTCTGGGTGAGAGTGAGATCACACTAATGTTCGTGATTTTGATTCTGGGTGAGAGTGAGATCACACTAATGTTTGTGATTTTGTTTCAGTTTGAGAGTGAGATCACACTAATGTTTGTGATTTTGTTTCAGTTTGAGAGTGAGATCACACTAATGTTTCCGGTTTTGATTCAGGGTGAGAGTGAGATCACACTAATGTTTGTGGTTTTGATTCAGGGTGAGAGTGAGATCACACTAATGTTCCTGGTTTTGATTCACATTGAGAGTGAGATCACACTCATGTTCCTGATTTTGATTCAGGGTGAGAGTGAGATCACACTAATGTTCCTGGTTTTGATTCAGTGTGAGAGTGAGATCACACTAATGTTCGTGATTTTGTTTCTGGGTGAGAGTGAGATCACACTAATGTTTCCGGTTTTGATTCAGGGTGAGAGTGAGATCACACTAATGTTTGTGGTTTTGATTCAGGATGAGAGTGAGATCACACTTATGGTCCTGGTTTTGATTCTGGGTGAGAGTGAGATCACAGAAATTTTCTTGATTTTGATTCAGGGTGAGAGTGAGATCACACTAATGTTTGTGGTTTTGATTCAGAGTGAGAGTGAGATCACACCAATGTTCCTGGTTTTGATTCAGAGTGAGAGTGAGATCACACTAATGTTTGTGGTTTTGTTTCATGGTGTGAGTGAGATCACACTAATATTTGTGGTTTTGATTCTGGGTGAGAGTGAGATCACACTAATGTTCGTGATTTTGATTCTGGGTGAGAGTGAGATCACACTAATGTTTGTGATTTTGTTTCAGTTTGAGAGTGAGATCACACTAATGTTTGTGATTTTGTTTCAGTTTGAGAGTGAGATCACACTAATGTTTCCGGTTTTGATTCAGGGTGAGAGTGAGATCACACTTATGTTCCTGGTTTTGATTCAGTGTGAGAGTGAGATCACACTAATGTTCGTGATTTTGTTTCTGGGTGAGAGTGAGATCACACTAATGTTTCCGGTTTTGATTCAGGGTGAGAGTGAGATCACACTAATGTTTGTGGTTTTGATTCAGGATGAGAGTGAGATCACACTTATGGTCCTGGTTTTGATTCTGGGTGAGAGTGAGATCACAGAAATTTTCTTGATTTTGATTCAGGGTGAGAGTGAGATCACACTAATGTTTGTGGTTTTGATTCAGAGTGAGAGTGAGATCACACCAATGTTCCTGGTTTTGATTCAGAGTGAGAGTGAGATCACACTAATGTTTGTGGTTTTGTTTCATGGTGTGAGTGAGATCACACTAATATTTGTGGTTTTGATTCTGGGTGAGAGTGAGATCACACTAATGTTCGTGATTTTGATTCTGGGTGAGAGTGAGATCACACTAATGTTTGTGATTTTGTTTCAGTTTGAGAGTGAGATCACACTAATGTTTGTGATTTTGTTTCAGTTGGAGAGTGAGATCACACTAATGTTTCCGGTTTTGATTCAGGGTGAGAGTGAGATCACACTTATGTTCCTGGTTTTGATTCAGTGTGAGAGTGAGATCACACTAATGTTCGTGATTTTGTTTCTGGGTGAGAGTGAGATCACACTAATGTTTCCGGTTTTGATTCAGGGTGAGAGTGAGATCACACTAATGTTTGTGGTTTTGATTCAGGATGAGAGTGAGATCACACTTATGGTCCTGGTTTTGATTCTGGGTGAGAGTGAGATCACAGAAATTTTCTTGATTTTGATTCAGGGTGAGAGTGAGATCACACTAATATTTGTGACTTTGTTTCTGGGTGAGAGTGAGATCACACTAATGTTCCTGGTTTTGATTCAGGGTGAGTGTGAGATCACACTAATGTTTGTGGTTTTGATTCAGAGTGAGAGTGAGATCACACCAATGTTCCTGGTTTTGATTCAGAGTGAGAGTGAGATCACACTAATGTTCGTGATTTTGTTTCTGGGTGAGAGTGAGATCACACTAATGTTTCCGGTTTTGATTCAGGGTGAGAGTGAGATCACACTAATGTTTGTGGTTTTGATTCAGGATGAGAGTGAGATCACACTTATGGTCCTGGTTTTGATTCTGGGTGAGAGTGAGATCACAGAAATTTTCTTGATTTTGATTCAGGGTGAGAGTGAGATCACACTAATGTTTGTGGTTTTGATTCAGAGTGAGAGTGAGATCACACCAATGTTCCTGGTTTTGATTCAGGGTGAGAGTGAGATCACACTAATGTTTGTGGTTTTGTTTCATGGTGTGAGTGAGATCACACTAATATTTGTGGTTTTGATTCTGGGTGAGAGTGAGATCACACTAATGTTCGTGATTTTGATTCTGGGTGAGAGTGAGATCACACTAATGTTTGTGATTTTGTTTCAGTTTGAGAGTGAGATCACACTAATGTTTGTGATTTTGTTTCAGTTTGAGAGTGAGATCACACTAATGTTTCCGGTTTTGATTCAGGGTGAGAGTGAGATCACACTTATGTTCCTGGTTTTGATTCAGTGTGAGAGTGAGATCACACTAATGTTCGTGATTTTGTTTCTGGGTGAGAGTGAGATCACACTAATGTTTCCGGTTTTGATTCAGGGTGAGAGTGAGATCACACTAATGTTTGTGGTTTTGATTCAGGATGAGAGTGAGATCACACTTATGGTCCTGGTTTTGATTCTGGGTGAGAGTGAGATCACAGAAATTTTCTTGATTTTGATTCAGGGTGAGAGTGAGATCACACTAATATTTGTGACTTTGTTTCTGGGTGAGAGTGAGATCACACTAATGTTCCTGGTTTTGATTCAGGGTGAGTGTGAGATCACACTAATGTTTGTGGTTTTGATTCAGAGTGAGAGTGAGATCACACCAATGTTCCTGGTTTTGATTCAGAGTGAGAGTGAGATCACACTAATATTTGTGGTTTTGTTTCATGGTGTGAGTGAGATCACACTAATATTTGTGGTTTTGATTCAGGGTGAGAGTGTGATCACACTAATATTTGTGGTTTTGATTCAGGTTGAGAGTGAGATCACACTAATGTTCCTGATTTTGATTCAGGGTGAGAGTAAGATCACACTCATGTTCCTGATTTTGATTCAGGGTGAGAGTGAGATCACACTAATGTTCCTGGTTTTGACTCAGGGTGAGAGTGAGATCACACTAATGTTCATGATTTTGATTCTGGGTGAGAGTGAGATCACACTAATGTTTCCGGTTTTGATTCAGGGTGAGAGTGAGATCACACTTATGTTCCTGGTTTTGATTCTGGGTGAGAGTGAGATCACACTAATGTTCCTGGTTTTGATTCAGGATGAGAGTGAGATCACACTAAAGTTTGTGATTTTATTTCAGCGTGAGAGGGAGATCACACTGTTGTTTGTGGTTTCTATTCTGGGTGAGAGTGAGATTACACTATTGTTTGTGGTTTTGATTCTGGGTGAGAGTGAGATCACACGAATATTTGTGATTTTAATTCAGGGTGAGAGTGAGATCACACTAATATTTGTGATTTTGATTCTGGGTGAGAGTGAGTTCACACTCATGTTCCTGGTTTTGATTCAGGGTGAGAGTGAGATCACACTGTTGTTCCGGGTTTTGATTCAGGGTGAGAGTGAGATCACACTAATGTTCCTGATTTTCATTCAGGTTGAGCGTGAGTTCACACTAATGTTCCTGGTTTTGAAACTACCACCATGCTAAATGGGATAGATTCAGATCAGATCTAGCAGCTCAAAACTGGGCTTCCATGAGGCGCTGTGGGCCATCAGCAGCAGCAGAATTGTATTCCAGCACAATCTGTAACCTCATGGCCCGGCATATTCCTCACTCGACCATTACCAACAAGCCAGGGGATCAACCCTGGTTCAATGAGGAGTGCAGAAGAGCATGCCAGGAGCAGCACCAGGTGTACCTAAAAATGAGGTGCCAACCTGGTGAAGCTACAGCTCAGGACTACATGCATGCTAAACAGCGGAAGCAACATGCTATAGACAGAGCTAAGCGATTCCACAACCAACGGATCAGGTCAAAGCTCTGCAGTCCTGCCACATCCAGTCATGAATGGTGGTGGACAATGAAACAACTAACGGGAGGAGGAGGCTCTGCAAACATCCCAATCCTCAATGATGGCGGAGTCCAGCACGTGAGTGCAAAAGACAAGGCTGAAGCATTTGCAACCATCTTCAGCCAGAAGTGCTGAGTGGATGATCCATCTCGGCCTCCTCCCGATATCCCCACCATCACAGAAGCCAGTCTTCGGCCAATTCGATTCACTCCACGTGATATCAAGAAACGGCTGAGTGCACTGGATACAGCAAAGGCTATGGGGCCCGACAACATCCCAGCTGTAGTGCTGAAGACTTGTGCTCCAGAACTAGCTGCGCCTCTAGCCAAGCTGTTCCAGTACAGCTACAACACTGGCATCTACCCGACAATGTGGAAAATTGCCCAGGTATGTCCTGTCCACAAAAAGCAGGACAAATCCAATCTGGCCAATTACCGCCCCATCAGTCTACTCTCAATCATCAGCAAAGTGATGGAAGGTGTCATCGACAGTGCTATCAAGTGGCACTTACTCACCAATAACCTGCTCACCGATGCTCAGTTTGGGTTCCGCCAGGACCACTCGGCTCCAGACCTCATTACAGCCTTGGTCCAAACATGGACAAAAGAGCTGAATTCCAGAGGTGAGGTGAGAGTGACTGCCCTTGACATCAAGGCAGCATTTGACCGAGTGTGGCACCAAGGAGCCCCAGTAAAATTGAAGTCAATGGGAATCAGGGGGAAAACTCTCCAGTGGCTGGAGTCATACCTAGCACAAAGGAAGATGGTAGTGGTTGTTGGAGGCCAATCGTCTCAGCCCCAGGGCATTGCTGCAGGAGTTCCTCAGGGTAGTGTCCTAGGCCCAACCATCTTCAGCTGCTTCATCAATGACCTTCCCTCCATCATAAGGTCAGAAATGGGGATGTTCGCTGATGACTGCACAGTGTTCAGTTCCATTCGCAACCCCTCAAATAATGAAGCAGTCCCAGCCCGCATGCAGCAAGACCTGGACAACATCCAGGCTTGGGCTGATAAGTGGCAAGTAACATTCGCGCCAGATAAGTGCCAGGCAATGACCATCTCCAACAAGAGACAGTCTAACCACCTCCCCCTGTCATTCAACGGCATTACCATCACCGAATTCCCCACCATCAACATCCTGGGGGTCACCATTGACCAGAAACTTAACTGGACCAGCCATATAAATACTGTGGCTACGAGAGCAGGTCAGAGGCTGGGTATTCTGCGGCGAGTGACTCACCTCCTGACTCCCCAAAGCCTTTCCACCAAGTACAAGGCACAAGTCAGGAGTGTGATGGAATACTCTCCACTTGCTTGGATGAGTGCAGCTCCAACAACACTCAAGAAGCTCGACACCATCCAAGATAAAGCAGCCCGCTTGATTGGCACCCCATCCACCACACTAAACATTCACTCCCTTCACCACCGGCGCACTGTGGCTGCAGTGTGTACCATCCACAGGATGCACTGCAGCAACTCGCCAAGGCTTCTTCGACAGCACCTCCCAAACCCGCGACCTCTACCACCTAGAAGGACAAGAGCAGCAGGCACATGGGAACAACACCACCTGCACGTTCCCCTCCAAGTCACACACCATCCCGACTTGGAAATATATCGCCGTTCCTTCATTGTCGCTGGGTCAAAATCCTGGAACTCCCTTCCTAACAGCACTGTGGGAGAACCGTCACCACACGGACTGCAGCGGTTCAAGAAGGCGGCTCACCACCACCTTCTCAAGGGCAATTAAGGATGGGCAATAAATGCCGGCCTCGCCAGCGACACCCACATCCCGTGAACGAATAATAAAAAAAACCAGGGTGAGAGTGAGATCACACTAACGTTTGTGGTTTTGATTCAGGATGAGAGTGAGTTCACACTAATGTTCCTGGTTTTGATTCAGGGTGAGAGTGAGATCACACTAATGTTCCTGATTTTCATTCAGGTTGAGCGTGAGTTCACACTAATGTTCCTGGTTTTGAAACAGGGTGAGAGTGAGATCACACTAATGTTCCTGATTTTTATTCAGGTTGAGCGTGAGTTCACACTAATATTTGTGGCTTTGATTCAGGATGAGATTGAGATCACACTACTGTTTGTAAGTTTGATTCAGGGTGAGAGTGAGATCACACTAATGTTCCTGGTTTTGAATCACGTGAGAGTGAGATCACACTAATGTTCCTGGTTTTAATTGAGGGTGAGAGTGAGATCACACTAATGTTTGTGTTTTCGATTCTGGTTGAGAGTGAGATCACACTCATGTTTGTGGTTTTGATTCACAGTGAGAGTGAGATCACACTCTTGTTCCTGGTTTTGATTCTGGGTGAGAGTGAAATCACACTAATGTTTGTGGTTTTGATACAAGGTGAGGGTGAGAATGCACTAATGTTCCTGATTTTTATTCAGGTGAGAGTGAGATCACACTAATGTTTGTGGTTTTGATTCAGGGTGAGAGTGAGATCACACTAATGTTCCTGGTTTTGATTCTTGTTGTGAGTGCGATCACACTAATATTTTGAGCTTGATTCAGGGTAACAGTCAGATCACACTCATATTTGTGATTTTAATTCACGGTGAGAGTGAGGGCCAGGTGATATTTGTGGTTTCGATTCAGGGTGAGAGTGAGATCACACTAATGTTTGTGGTTTTGGTTCAGGGTGAGATTGAGATCACACTAATGTTTGTGGTTTTGATTCACGGTGAGAGTGAGATCACACTCTTGTTCCGGGTTTTGATTCTGGGTGAGAGTGCGATCACACTAATGTTTGTGGTTTTGATGCAGGGTGAGAGTGAGAAAGCACTAATGTTGCTGATTTTGATTCAATGTGAGAGAGAGATCACACCAGTGTTGTGGGTTTCATTCACAGTGAGCGTGAAATCACATGAATTTTTGTGGTTTTGAATCAGGGTGAGATTGAGTTCACACTAATGTTCATGGTTTTGAAACAGGGTTAGAGTGAGATCACACGCATGTTCCTGATTTTGATTGAGGGTGAGAGTGAGTTCACACTAACGTTTGTGGTTTTAATTCAGGATGAGAGTGAGATCACACTAATGTTCCTGATTTTCATTCAGTTTGAGTGTGAGTTCACACTAATGTTCCTGGTTTTGAAACAGAGTGAGAGTGAGATCACACGCATGTTCCTGGTATTGAATGAGGGTGAGAGTGAGATCACACTAATGTTTGTGGTTTTGAATCACGTGAGAGTGAGATCACACTAATGTTCCTGGTTTTAATTGAGGGTGAGAGTGAGATCACACTAATGTTTCTGGTTTCGATTCTGGTTGAGAGTGAGATCACACTAATGTTTGTGGTTTCGATTCTGGTTGAGAGTGAGATCACACTAATGTTTGTGGTTTTGATTCAGGGTGAGAGTGAGATCACACTAATGTTTGTGGTTTTGATTCACAGTGAGAGTGAGATCACACTCTTGTTCCTGGTTTTGATTCTGGGTGAGAGTGAAATCACACTAATGTTTGTGGTTTTGATACAAGGTGAGGTTGAGAATGCACTAATGTTCCTGATCTTTATTCAGGTGATGATGTGGAGATGCCGGTGATGGACTGGGGTTGACAATTGTAAACAATTTTACAACACCAAGTTATAGTCCAGCAATTTTATTTTAAATTCACAAGCTTTCAGGTGAACGATGTGGAATTTCCACATCGTTCACCTGAGGAAGGAGGTAGCCTCCGAAAGCTTGTGAATTTAAAATAAAATTGCTGGACTATAACTTGGTGTTGTAAAATTGTTTACAATTTATTCAGGTGAGAGTGAGATCACACCAATGTTTGTGGTTTTGATTCAGGGTGAGAGTGAGATCACACTCATGTTCCTGGTTTTGATTCAGGGCGAGCGTGAAATCACATGAATGTTTGTGGTTTTGATTCAGGTGAGAGTGAGGTCACACTAATGTTTGTGGGGTTTTTTCTGGGTGAGAGTGAGATCACACTAATATTCCTGGTTTTGATTCACATTGAGAGTGAGATCACACTAATGTTCCTGGTTTTGATTCACATTGAGAGTGAGATCACACTAATGTTCCTGGTTTTGATTCACATTGAGAGTGAGATCACACTAATGTTCCTGGTTTTGATTCACATTGAGAGTGTGATCACACTAATGTTCCTGGTTTTGATTCAGGATCAGAATGAGATCACACTAACATTTATGGTTTTTTCCAGTGTGAGAGTGAGATCACAGAAATTTTCTTGATTTTGATTCAGAGTGAGTGTGAAATCACACTAATTTTTGTGACTTTGATTCTGGGTGAGAGTGAGTTCACACTAATGTTTCTGGGTTTGATTCAGGGTGGAAGTGAGATCACACTAATTTTTGGGGTTTTGATTTAGGGGAAGAGTGAGATCTCACTAATTTTTGTGGTTTTGATTCAAGGCGAGAGTGAGTTCACACCAATGTTCCCGGTTTTAATTCAGGGTGAGAGTGAGATCACACTAATGTTTGTGGTTTTGATTCAGGGTGAGTGTTAGATCACACGAATGTTTGTGATTTTGATTCAGGTGAGTGTTAGATCACACTAATGTTTGTGATTTTGATTCAGGGTGAGTGTTAGATCACACTTAAGTTCCTGTTTTTGTTTCAATTGCGAGTGAGATCACACTAATGTTCCTGGTTTTGATTTAGGGTGAGAGTGAGATCACACTAATGTTCCTGGTTTTGATTTAGGGTGAGAGTGAGATCACACTAATGTTTTGTCGTGATTTCCCTTCCTGCAGGGCCCAACTGGGAAGCCTGGTCTGCCTGGAATCCCTGGTGCTGATGGTCCTCCTGTAAGTATCCACAGTCGATCTATCCTACATTCAGTGAGCCCTGCACACTTTGTTGATCGACTCAGCGATAACTGGTCATTTCCTTTATGGACTGAATGGGGAGGGGGAGTGGGCGGGTTGGTCTGGGTACCGGACGTTTTAACCCTTTGAGCATCGTGGATGAGCCGACTGCTTGTCGCTCATCCTTGGAGAAGGCTTGGCTTTGTGATCATGTTGTCCCTGCGGTGAAAGGTTTGGAGGTTGGAACCGGGTCAGTGCTGTGTCGTCGTCTCCGCAATCTGAATCCCCAAGCCAGGCAAGGCTGCAGTACCCCTGGGCACTGTTCATAATTGACCAGCCGGCTCAATGGTGGGGCCTGGAGGGGTAGGCCTGTCACACGGGGTGGGTGGGGTGAGGCTGGTGAGAGGAGGCTGGGATCCTTTTAACTTGGCTTCAGATAGCCCTGTGAACCTAATGCGCCGTGTATTCCTGGTTGGACAAGCGGCAGACAGTGTGGTCACTGGCTGCGTCTCCTCCTGGGCCTGTCAAGGCTTGACACGGTCGAGCCAACAGTACTACATTGACATCGCAAGGACCTTCTGTTCAAGGCTCTTTTGGTGAAGTGGGAATGAAGGATCGATTTCTTGGAGCTCTCTGTGCTAAAAACCTTTCCCTGCAGTTCCATCAGGAGATTAACCGAATGGGCATTATGATGGCGTAAATTCGACACGAGGAACGAGCCAGATGGACCGAACAACCTCTTAGAGTCATAGAGTCATAGAGTCATACAGCACGGATAGAGGCCCTTCGGCCCATCGTGTCCGCGCCGGCCATCAGCCCTGTCTACTCTAATCCCATATTCCAGCATTTGGTCCGTAGCCTTGTATGCTATGGCATTTCAAGTGCTCATCCAAATGCTTCTTAAATGTTGTGAGGGTTCCTGCCTCCACAACCCTTTCAGGCAGTGAGTTCCAGACTCCAACCACCCTCTGGGTGAAAAAGTTCTTTCTCAAATCCCCTCTAAACCTCCCGCCTTTTACCTTGAATCTATGTCCCCTTGTTATAGTACCCTCAACGAAGGGAAAAAGCTCCTTAGTATCCATCCTATCTGTGCCCCTCATAATTTTGTACACCTCAATCATGTCCCCCCTCAGCCTCCTCTGCTCCAAGGAAAACAAACCCAATCTTCCCAGTCTCTCTTCATAGCTGAAGCGCTCCAGCCCTGGTAACATCCTGGTGAATCTCCTCTGCACCCTCTCCAAAGCCCTTGCTTCCTCCTCTTCTCCCTGAAAGGAACGTGGTGTCCTATAACACAGAAGGAGGCCTTTCGGCCCGTCGTGCCTGTGCCAGCTCTCTGAAAGAGCTGTCCAATTAGTCCCCCTCCTCACTGCTCTTTCCCCCTATCCCTCAAATTTTCCCTTCTTAAGTATAAATCCAATTCCCGTTGATGGAATAAAAATTATTCCAGTGGCGTGGACAGGATTTTTTTGGCGGAGTGGTAGGGCTGGTGTTCGGAGCTTGTTAAACCAAACAAGACTAAAAATTGCTTCAAATAGTCTATTTTTCAAATCGGAATTTCATTAATCTTGACAATTCAAATAAAACAAATGAATCGAAAAACACAGTCTTGTCGGACAAATGTTCGCTGGTCTATCAGTAACTTTGCCACAAATCACTGCGATATCCCGGCGAACATTTAGATGCGCAAGTCCAGCTAATCGGCTTTGACTGGTCGAATTGCGGAACTGACTCGCTCTGGAAGAAGTTGCGATGTTTCTGCGTCCTGTCCAGTGAGCGAGGGCACGTCCTTTCAAAAGAAGGAGTTGTCCCATTTTTTAAAAAAAATAACAAACGGTGGCGATTTCAGGGTGTTCGAGCTCCCTGCCTGCGTTGCGAGTTTAACTCTTCGACTGCCAGTTGGACAAGGGACATCTCAGCCTCCCTGGGCAGACCAGTTGTCAGCTCAGGCAGTGCGATATTGAAGCAAGCACTGATATTACTGTATTAAAGCCACTCAAAGATCAGGAGGCAGCTTTATGAGACTCGTGGGTTTGTGTGGAAAATTATAAACAGCATTATTAACACTTTCGTTTTCTCAAAATTAAGGGTAACCAAAAAATTAAGCTTTGACGATAAGTTTTCCAGAGTCTTCAACTGCCCCTCTTCCAGGAGCTGTGACATCATCTTATTAATTGTGGAGATTATTTACTGGTGTTACATTTTGTTTTGCTCGTGGTGGCCATGTGACCTCTGACCTTTATTGGTGATCTCTGACCCCCCCCCGACCTTTGTCAGTGCGTGCTCCTTTACCTCTGACCTGTGTTTTCATTCTTTACAGGGTCACCCGGGTAAAGAAGGCCCAACAGGTTCCAAAGGTAACCAGGTACGTCATCGGGGGTTGGCTTGGGCAAAGGAAGGGTTACTCGTTTTTGTTTACTTCACGGAGATGAGTGGAGACGTTTTTTTTTTTAAAAATGAATCCTTGAAGGCTGTAAATTCAGACTCGTTCATGGACTGTGGGCACATAATCTATCTGACACTCCGTGCCCTGCTGGGGGAGTGCTCCATTGTCAGAGACACCGTCCTTTGGATATAAAAGATCTCACGGCCGCTATCTCGGAGAACATCAGAGGAGTTCTCCCCAGTGTCCTGGGCCAATATTTATCCCTCAACCAACATCACTAAAAAACAGATTATCTGGTTAGTCATTGATTTGTGGGACCTTGCTGTGCGCAAATTGATTGCCCAATTTGCCTACATAACAACAGTGACTGCACTTCAAAAAGTAATTAATTGGCTGTGTAGCGCTTAGGGATGCTTTTTTTTATTTGTTATTTAAAGGATGCCCTTGAGGAGGAACTTTCTCTGACTGTTATGATGGGGGAGGCTGTGTACATTTAGTTGTGATTTTGCTTTGTTTTTCGTATCAGTTTTCCAATTTTCTCCCCCACTGTCTTAGCTCCCAATTAGAGGCAGGTCCCCCAAACAGTATTATCAGAGGTCGGCCAAAGGAGGCCAACCATGGGGAATCTCACTGAAGGACACAGGGATTCAACTGCATGTGGTCCCAGGCTGTACCCAGTCAAGTCTCACGGAGGGACACAGTGCACAGTAATACCTGGGTTCTGAAGGTGTGCTCATACTAAACAATGCCAAATGCATCTCATAAAGATATAATACCACTCTACTGCTGGTTGTACCAGGCTGTACGAATCCAACACAAGTCTAACAAATCTTCTTTTCTCTAGAAAAGAGAAGACTGAGGGGTGACCTGATGGAGGTCTTTAAGATTATGAAAGGGTGGACGTAGAGAAGATGTGGGGGAGTCCAAAACTAGGGGCCATAACTATAAAATAGTCACTAATAAATCCAATAGAGAATTCAGGAGAAAATTCTTTACCCAGAGAGTGGTGAGAATGTGGAACTCGTTACCACCAGGAATAGTTGAGGCGACTAGAATAGATGCATTTAGGGGGAAGCTAGATAAACACATGAGGGAGAAAGGAATAGAAGGATATGCTGATGGGGTGAGATGAAGAGGGGTGGGTGGAGGCTCATGTGGAGCATAAACACCGGCATAGACCAGTTGGGCCGAACGGCCTGTTTCTGTGCTGTAAACTCTATGTCATTCTATGTAAACAGAAGGCATGTCACAGAGATAGTCAGACCTTCCAATTCCTGTGTTGCCAGGGTCTGTCCAATCAATTGTTCTTTTAGGTGGAAATCATGATGTTCTTTAGCTCTGCATTTCCACTATTCGATGTGAGTGTGAGGCCCCAGTATTTAAGTGTGAGGCCCCCGGACTCCCTAGTGACAGTTCTAGAGAAGTGACAATGTTAGTAACATACAAAGTGAGACAACTCCCCCCCCTTCTCTGGGCCATGGTTTGTGTAACCACCTCTCTCTTGTTTGTCTCAGGGTCCTTCAGGTCCTCAAGGTCCCATTGGCTATCCTGGACCACGTGGTGTGAAGGTGAGCATCATCATCGAGCGAGATTGCCTGTATTTGTGAGTGAGCCTGAACCTGGTTGAGCCATGGTTTGCAGTCATCGGTCACTCGTAACCGTAACTAACTGTCCTTCTGTCTCTTTTAGGGATCTGAGGGAATCCGAGGGCTGATGGGACACAAAGGTGAAAAGGTGAGAACGTTTTCATCCAATTTTTGGTCTTCTCCATTTGAACAAGGTGCCAACAAGAGTTAACTGATTGGCCATCCTTTTCTTAGTTCCATCCTCCAACCCCTTTCTCCATCGTTTCTTATCTCTCTCCTATGGTCTGTGCTCCCCTGAGCTTTCCTCTCTCATTCCTCTCTGAGATCCATCTCCCTGTCCTCACCCTCTCTTCGTCGCACGCTCACAGTGTCGGGATCGAGGCTCATCGGCACCGTCCCCTGCTCTCTAACTCGTCCTTTCCTGGGCCTCAACACTGTGGGTCTCCTCAATATTCTCCCCTTCCTACAGTCTACAGGCTCTTAAAACCCAGGCCTGGCTTCAAACAACCAGCTGTATACCCGCCTTTAGCTCGTCTTCCCGGCTACCGCCATCCTCCAGGGTGGTGCCCCGTGGGCCTCGGCGTCTCCGCTATTCCCGCACAGGAGCCAGGTCCGCCTGGCACCGACCCGAGAGCATCGCGCCTGGCACAGTGACTGAGGCACTTTCTGGACAGATGGGAATGGCACCAGTTGGCACCAACCTGACACCGCTGGCCCCAGGCCCACTGCAGACCTCAGGAGTTGCTGTTTTGTGTCATAACTGTACCCACGTGCGGATATTTTGCCTGGGCGCTCCAGTTGAACCTTGTGGAATGGGCCAACTAGGAGGCATGCGTCAGTGCCACTGGGAGCCAATAGCTTCACCTGGCTTCCGGCAGGGCCAGGCAAGTGTGTGAAGGAGAAACTATTGAGATGACTGTAGTTTCTGTTATCACTGGGCAACGATGGGTTTGGATAATAGCCCTGCTGGGTGATGCTGACCAGAATTGAGAGGTAAATCAAGAAGTGGTGGGGAGAGGGGTGGGGGGGGGGGAGTGTCACACAGGGTGAGATTGTCGTCTTTACCCTCTGGGTGATAACATCGCCTGGGCAGAGCGCAGAGAGGAGGATCTGGTGGGGAGGATGGCCTGGTCCTTATAGAACCTGCCAGTTCTTCCATTCCTTTCCATTAGTTTCACCCGTGCTCGTGGGTCAGACTCTTGCCTTGGAATCAGGAGGTCATGGGTTCACTATCCCACTCCAGAGGCTTGAGTACATATTCTAGGCTGACATTCCAGTGCAGTGCCGATGGAGGTGCTGCAGTGTCGGAGGTGCCACCTTTCAGATGACACATTAAACCCAGGCCCCATCTACCCTCTCAGGTGGATGTAAAAGATCCCATGCCGCTATTTTTGCAGGGGAGTTCTCCCCGGTGTCCTGGGCCCGATATTTATCCCTCAACTAACATCACTAAAAGAACAGATTATCTGGTGATTTGTCTCATTGCTGTTTGTGGGATCTTGCTGTGCACAAATTGACTGCCGCGTCTCCTACATTACAACAGTGACTACACTTCAGAAGTACTTAATTGGCTGTAAAGCGCTTTGGGACATCCTGAGGTTGTGGAAGGCGCTATATAAATGCAAGTTCTAGCGATTGTTTGTCGAGAGAGGTGGTGAACTTGCTTCTTGTATAACTCTGTTTCGCTGTAACTCACTCCCAATCTGTTGTGCTGCTTTATCCTAGGGTGAAGATGGCTTCCCAGGCTTCAAGGGAGACATGGGCCTCAAGGGTGAACGAGTAAGAGCACTGATTTAATTAACTCAGCTTGCGTTTCCCAAGGACAAAGGAAAATGTAGTAGGCCATATTTTGGAGATGTTATTGGCGTGTTATTAGGCTCTGAAGTTTCACTGGCTTGAAGTTTGCAACACTTTATTTTCAGGTAAACTGAATGAGATGACCCTGACGTCACTTTGTGAGGAATCCCGACACACTGACCTGGTGATAAAGTTGGCCAACTCCATGTTGGGAATCCCGAAAGCTGGGCCCATGGTTTCTGGTTTACAGTCATTGCCGTGAAAGACAATAAAGGCCCTTTATAGGCCACACCTTTTGGGTCTTTTTTATCATACAAGGGGGGGAAGGGTGTCACCATGGAAACAGTAGCAACAGACCATAGAATGTCATCCCAATATAGAGCAAGCAAAAATTTAAATCGTCATGGGAACAGGAAGAGGCCACTCAGCCCCTCGAGCCTGTTCCGCCATTCAATTAGATCATGGCTGATCTGTATCTTAACTCCATCTACCCGCCTTGGTTCCGCAACCCTTAATATCTAACGAAAATCTATCAGTCTCTGTTTTGAAATTTTCAATTGACCCCCAGCCTCAACAGCTTTTGGGGGGAGAGAGTTCCAGATTTCCACTCCCCTTTGTGTGAAGAAGAGCTTCCTGACATCACCCCTGAACGGCCGAGCTCTAAACTTAATGTTCTGCCCCCTTGTTCTGGGCCCCTGCACCAGAGGAAATAGTTTCTCTCCATCTAACCTATCAAATCCATTAATCATCTTAAACACCTCCATCACCCGTTAGTGACTTATATTTGTGAATAACACCCCAATGCCATTGGGCCCTGCTCTGCTTTGATCAATGATTTGTTTACACCAGTGATTAGACGGAGAGTCATAAAACCAGGACAGGATAAAGGAAGTGCACTGGACTGGAAGAAAACTTCTCCAAGAAGAAAACCACGCAAGAGAATATCGAGATCCTTGAAAACCCTCAGCCTTGGGATCTCGCAGCAATCTTTCTTGACGTCTGCAGCACGATTGGACCATTGCAACTGCTCAGCAGCAACAACCGTGGGACACGAGGGTATGGTGCTCGCTTATTTATAGACCAGTGAAGACCTGGAGCATCTCCAAGCAGCAGTACAAGCTCTTCATGAGATGCGATCGCTTTTTCCATTGAGAAGTGTGAGGGGCTTTTAATGGGTTTCCATTGAAGACCGTGATGAGTGTATGGAGATGTTTCAGAGATTCCTATGAGGGACTTTATGGGACTTTATAAGATTCTTCAAGGGCTGCGCTGAGAAAACATGTGACCTGCAAAAATCTTCAGCTGTTTGATTCACTCCTGAAAGAGTTGGAACGACCGATTGCTTTCGTTGAGTTTTTCCAAAGCATGCATTCCTTTGTCCCCAAGAAGTTAATCCCGACTCCTCATTACACGGGACATACTGGGAGCTTGATAGCCACGAGGCAGCCTCACTTTTAATAGACCAAAAACCCTAGGCTGGCTCCATCAGTCACTAGCTGTCCTGCTGGCAACTCCTAGAAAGAAGTCAGATACTGCATACATCAGGTGTCAGCCATGGCTCAGTGGGTAGAGCTCTCACCTCTGAGTTAGCAGGTTGTGGGTTCAAGTCCCCACTCCAGAAACTTGAGCATATAATCCAGGCTGACACTCCCAGTGCCGTACTGTGGGAGTGCTGCATTGTTGGTAGGTGCCGTCTTTCGGATGAGATGTTAAACCGAGGACACGTCTGCCCCTCTCAGGTGGATGTAAAAGATCCCATGGCTGCTATTTTGCAGCGGAGTTCTCCCCAATGTTTATCCCTCAACCAACATCACTAAAACAGATTATCTGGTCATTATCACATTGCTGTTTTTGGGACCTTGCTGTGCACAAATTGGCTGCCGGGTTTCCTACATTACAACAGTGAATACACTTCAAAAAGTACTTAATTGGCTGCAAAACGCTTTGGGATGTCCTGAGGTCGTGAAAGGTCTATCTACATATCTACCTTCAGCTCCTGGATATGTCAGCTCAAGGAAGGGTCCTTGGGTTGAGATGTTAAAATGAGGCCCTGTTTACCTTTTCAGGTGGACATTGAAGATCCTGTGTCAAATTTGGAAGACGAGCAGGGAATTCTTCCCGGTGTCCTACCCAACGCTCGTCCCTCAACTAACGACACCAAAACACAGATTAAGTCTCTTTGCTGCTTTTGTGGGATCTTGCTGTGTGCAAAATGGCTGCCACCTCTTGCCTACATAACAATGGTCACTGCACTTCAAAGCAATTCATCGTGTGAGGCGTTTCAGGATACAAGGGCTAATCAGGAATATTAATACCGAGGCTGCCCTTTGACCTCTTGGGCTGAGTGTAATATGGGAAACGAGTCAGTAATTGGGAATTCCTGGGAAACGAGTCTGAATGAAGATAACTCTCAATAAGACACTGCCTTTCGGATCACTGTTTATACTGAGCATCCTCATACTGGCAATGCTCTTCCTCGAAGATCCTGAAAGTCCCCCAACAAATATTTTTCACCGGGGAGGTGCAGGGAGGGGTGATGAAAAGCCTCGGCCCCTCTCCGTTGTGTCCCATTGACCGGTGACCTCTGTCACTGGAAATATCTCGTCTGAAAAGATTGCGATAGTGACGTATTTTTAATTGTCTTTTCCTCTCAGGGTGAGCTCGGGCCAAGTGGTCCTCGAGGAGAGGATGGACCTGAAGGTCCCAAAGGGCGGGTGGGACCTCCAGGTGACCCGGGACCATTGGGTGCGACAGGTGAGAAGGTGAGAGACACTGTGGTACGGTGCACCCCAACTGGGTGAATCATTCTTGTCAAAGTTAATGTCACGTGAGAGGGTTCTCTTCCCTCTTTCTTTTTCTTTCTTTCCTTTCCTTACTTCCAGGGTGATCCCTTCCCATAGATGATGAAATTGACCCTGAGCAGGGTGTTGTAGATGGATTGGAATTGGAGTTGGATCACTATTTCCTTCTGACTTCATATCCCCTCCATCACAAAGTCCGCCTACTTCCTGCTCCATAACATTCGACTCCTCCTCCCCTCCCTCAGCTCATTCTGTTGTTGAAACCTGAAGCCATTCCTTTGTGCCATCCAGACTCGACTATTCCAATGTTCTCCCGGCCGGTTTCCCATCCTCCCCCCTCCTTAAACTCTGCTGCCCGTTTCCTATCTCACGCCAAGTCCTGCTCGCCCGTCACCCCCGTGCTCCCCATCTCCCCACCCCACGCTTCCAATTTCAAATTCTCATCCCTGTATTTAAATCCCTTCATGGTCTCGGCTCTCCCTATCTCTGTAACCTCCTCCAGCCCTCTGAGAACTCTCTGTTCCTCTGACTCTGGCCTCTTGTACATCTTCTGTTCCTCTGCTCCACCATTGGCCACCGTGCTTTCAGCCACCTAGGCCTTAAGCTCTGGAATTCCCTCTCTAAACCTCTCCGCCTCTCTCTCCTCCTTTAAGATGCTCCTTAAAACCTACCTCTTTGACCAAGCTTTTGGTCACCTGTCCTAATATCTCCTTAGGTGGCTCGGTGTCAAATTTTGTTTGATAATTGCTCCTGTGAAGCGCCTTGGGACGTTTTACTATGTTAAAGGCGCTATATAAATGCAAATTTTTGTAGTTGTTCATGGACAATGAATGTACAAGTCATATATATAACACGGGGTACTCTGTGTGTTGTGATTATTACTGTTTAACACCAACTATTTTCCTGTTTTTAGGGTAAACTCGGAGTTCCTGGTCTTCCTGGTTATCCCGGACGTCAGGGCCCCAAGGTAAGAACATCAATCTATCCCCAACAGTCCAGCACTGAATTACACAACACTTACAATGATCAATATATATTACATTCTGTATATATGTCATCTATTTAGGCATGTCTTTGAGTAATACTTGTTCCTTTGTATATGCGAGTACATATGTGTGTACATGCCTCTGTTTGTGTTTGGTTATGTGTGTATACGTCTTCTTTATGTGTGTGTCTCTCTGTATGCCTCTGTATATATGGGAGTGTGTGCATTTCTGCACTTTAGTATATCTCTTTGTGTGTCTGTATGTGCCTGTGTGTGTATGTGTGTCATTATGTGTGTGTGTGTGTCTATGTGTTTGTATGTATGCATGTACCTATTTGTGTGTGTCTATGTATCTGTCTCTGCTTGTCTATGTACGTGTGTGTGTGTGTGTGTGTGTACCTGTATTTGTATAACTGTATGTGTATATACGTGTGTGTGTGTGTGCGCGCATATACCTGTGTGTGTCTTTGTACATGTGTGTGTGTATACACCTGTGTGTGTCTTTGTACCTGTGTATGTGTATGTGTGTGTGTATACTGTGTGTGTGTGTGTGTGTGTGTGTGTATATACACCTGTGTGTGTCTTTGTACCTGTGTATGTGTATGTGTGTGTATACTGTGTGTGTGTGTGTGTGTGTGTGTGTGTGTCTGTCTATGTACGTGTAGGTAGATAAATGGGGAATAATTAATGGACCAAACATCGTGAGTTCCTGACACGAGTGACCGACAGGTGCAACTCGCTGCTGATAGCGGGTACTTCTAAAATCAGTCCTTTGTGTGTACCTCTAGATGTATTTATAATTGTGTGTTTATCTGTGTATTTTCACCTGTACCTCTGTGTGCACAACTGTTGTGTGCCTGTGTGCACCTTTGGCATCAGCCGTGGCTCTGAATCAGAAGGCCATGGGTTCAAACCCCACTCCAGAGCCTTGAGCACATAATCCAGGCTGACAGTTCGTTACTGAAGGAGGTGCTGCACTGTCGGAGGTGCCGTGTTTTGGATGAGACGTTAAACCGAGGCCCCGTCTACCCTCTCAGATGGACGTAAAAGATCCCATGACACTATTTTGAAGAAGAGCAGAGGAGTTCTTCGTGTCCTGGCCAATATTTATTCCTCAACCAACATCACCAAAACAGATGATCTGGTCATGATCTCATTGCTGTTTGTGGGATCTTGCTGTGCACAAATTGGCTGCCACATTTCCTACACTACAACAGTGACTACACTTCAAAAATACTTCATTGGCTGGAAAGTGCTTTGGAGCATCCTGAGGTCGTGAAAGGTGCAACATAAATGCAAACCTTTCAAGTGCGTATGCTGTGTATGTGTCTCCCTGAACCTGTGTACGTACCTGTGCCTGTGTGTTCTTGCACTGTGCACATATCTATTACCTGTGTGTGTACCTCTACCAGTGTTGTTCCTGTATTACTATGTGTTCCAAACCAGAGCGTGTACCTCTACCTGTGCATGTTCCTGTGTGTGTGCTCCTGTACCTGTGTGTATACTCCTGTACCTGTGCATGCTCCTGTACCTGTGTGTGTGCTCCTGTACCTGTGTGTGTGCTCCTGTACCCGTGCGTGCTCCTGTACCTGTGTGTGCTCCTGTACCTGTGCATGCTCCTGTACCTGTGTGTGCTCCTGTACCTGTGTGTGCTCCTGTACCTGTGTGTGTGCTCCTGTACCTGTGTGTGTGCTCCTGTACCTGTGTGTGTGCTCCTGTACCCGTGCGTGCTCCTGTACCTGTGTGTGCTCCTGTACCTGTGTGTGCTCCTGTACCTGTGTGTGTGCTCCTGTACCTGTGTGTGCTCCTGTACCTGTGTGTGCTCCTGTACCTGTGTGTGCTCCTGTACCTGTGTGTGTGCTCCTGTACCTGTGTGTGCTCCTGTACCTGTGTGTGTGCTCCTGTACCTGTGTGTGCTCCTGTACCTGTGTGTGCTCCTGTACCTGTGTGTGCTCCTGTACCTGTGTGTGTGCTCCTGTACCCGTGTGTGCTCCTGTACCTGTGTGTGCTCCTGTACCTGTGTGTGTGCTCCTGTACCTGTGTGTGCTCCTGTACCTGTGTGTGCTCCTGTACCTGTGTGTGTGCTCCTGTACCTGTGTGTGCTCCTGTACCTGTGTGTGTGCTCCTGTACCTGTGTGTGCTCCTGTACCTGTGTGTGTGCTCCTGTACCTGTGTGTGTGCTGCTGTACCTGTGTGTGTGCTGCTGTACCTGTGTGTGCTCCTGTACCTGTGTGTGTGCTCCTGTACCTGTGTGTGTGCTCCTGTACCTGTGTGTGCTCCTGTACCTGTGTGTGCTCCTGTACCTGCGTGTGCTCCTGTACCTGTGTGTGTTCCTGTACCTGTGTGTGTGCTCCTGTACCTGTGTGTGTGCTCCTGTACCTGTGTGTGTGCTCCTGTACCTGTGTGTGTGCTCCTGTACCCGTGTGTGTGCTCCTGTACATTTGTGTGTGTTCCTGTACCTGTGTGTGCTCCTGTACCTGTGTGTGCTCCTGTACCTGTGTGTGTGCTCCTGTACCTGTGTGTGTGCTCCTGTACCCGTGTGTGCTCCTGTACCCGTGTGTGCTCCTGTACCTGTTTGTGCTCCTGTACCTGTGTGTACTCCTGTACCTGTGTGTGCTCCTGTATGGGTGTGTATGTTTCTGTACCTGTGTGTGCTCCTGTACCGGTGTGTATGTTTCTGTACCTGTGTGTGTGCTCCTGTACCTGTATGTATGCTCCTGTACATGTGTGTGCTCCAGTACATGTGTGTGCTCTTGTACCTGTGTTTGTGCTTCTGTACCTGTGTGCATGCTCCTGTTCCTGTGTGTGCTCCTGTACCTGTGCGTGTGTTCCTGTACCTGTGTGTGTTCCTGTACCTGTGTGTGTTCCTGTACCTGTGTGTGCTCCTGTACCTGTGTGTGTTCCTGTACCTGTGTGTGTTCCTGTACCTGTGTGTGCTCCTGTACCTGTGTGTGCTCCTGTACCTGTGTGTGTGCTCCTGTACCTGTGTGTGTTCCTGTACCTGTGCGTGCTCCTGTACCTGTGTGTGCTCCTGTACCTGTGTGTGCTCCTGTACCTGTGTGTGTGCTCCTGTACCTGTGTGTGTGCTCCTGTACCTGTGTGTGTTCCTGTACCTGTGTGTGTTCCTGTACCTGTGTGTGTGCTCCTGTACCTGTGCGTGTGTTCCTGTACCTGTGTGTGCTCCTGTACCTGTGTGTGCTCCTGTACCTGTGTGTGTTCCTGTACCTGTGTGTGCTCCTGTACCTGTGTGTGCTCCTGTACCTGTGTGTGTTCCTGTACCTGTGTGTGTGCTCCTGTACCTGTGTGTGTGCTCCTGTACATGTGTGTGCTCCAGTACATGTGTGTGCTCTTGTACCTGTGTGTGCTCCTGTACCTGTGTGTGCTCCTGTACCTGTGTGTGTTCCTGTACCTGTGTGTGCTCCTGTACCTGTGTGTGCTCCTGTACCTGTGTGTGCTCCTGTACGGGTGTGTATGTTTCTGTACCTGTGTGTGTGCTCCTGTACCTGTGTGTGCTCCTGTACCGGTGTGTATGTTTCTGTACCTGTATGTGTGCTCCTGTACCTGTATGTATGCTCCTGTACATGTGTGTGCTCCAGTACATGTGTGTGCTCTTGTACCTGTGTTTGTGCTTCTGTACCTGTGTGCATGCTCCTGTTCCTGTGTGTGCTCCTGTACCTGTGCGTGTGTTCCTGTACCTGTGTGTGTTCCTGTACCTGTGTGTGTTCCTGTACCTGTGTGTGTTCCTGTACCTGTGCGTGTGTTCCTGTACCTGTGTGTGTTCCTGTACCTGTGTGTGCTCCTGTACCTGTGTGTGCTCCTGTACCTGTGTGTGTGCTCCTGTACCTGTGTGTGTTCCTGTACCTGTGTGTGTTCCTGTACCTGTGTGTGTGCTCCTGTACCTGTGTGTGTTCCTGTTCCTGTGTGTGCTCCTGTACCTGTGTGTGTTCCTGTACCTGTGTGTGTTCCTGTACCTGTGTGTGTTCCTGTACCTGTGTGTGCTCCTGTACCTGTGTGTGCTCCTGTACCTGTGTGTGTGCTCCTGTACCTGTGTGTGCTCCTGTACCTGTGTGTGCTCCTGTACCTGTGTGTGCTCCTGTACCTGTGTGTGTGCTCCTGTACCCGTGTGTGCTCCTGTACCTGTGTGTGCTCCTGTACCTGTGTGTGTGCTCCTGTGCCTGTGTGTGCTCCTGTACCTGTGTGTGCTCCTGTACCTGTGTGTGCTCCTGTACCTGTGCGTGCTCCTGTACCTGTGTGTGTGCTCCTGTACCTGTGTGTGCTCCTGTACCTGTGTGTGTGCTCCTGTACCTGTGTGTGCTCCTGTACCTGTGTGTGTGCTCCTGTACCTGTGTGTGTGCTGCTGTACCTGTGTGTGTGCTGCTGTACCTGTGTGTGTGCTCCTGTACCTGTGTGTGTGCTCCTGTACCTGTGTGTGTGCTCCTGTACCTGTGTGTGTGCTCCTGTACCTGTGTGTGCTCCTGTACCTGTGTGTGCTCCTGTACCTGCGTGTGCTCCTGTACCTGTGTGTGTTCCTGTACCTGTGTGTGTGCTCCTGTACCTGTGTGTGTGCTCCTGTACCTGTGTGTGTGCTCCTGTACCTGTGTGTGTGCTCCTGTACCCGTGTGTGTGCTCCTGTACATTTGTGTGTGTTCCTGTACCTGTGTGTGCTCCTGTACCTGTGTGTGCTCCTGTACCTGTGTGTGTGCTCCTGTACCTGTGTGTGTGCTCCTGTACCCGTGTGTGCTCCTGTACCTGTGTGTGCTCCTGTACCTGTTTGTGCTCCTGTACCTGTGTGTACTCCTGTACCTGTGTGTGCTCCTGTATGGGTGTGTATGTTTCTGTACCTGTGTGTGCTCCTGTACCGGTGTGTATGTTTCTGTACCTGTGTGTGTGCTCCTGTACCTGTATGTATGCTCCTGTACATGTGTGTGCTCCAGTACATGTGTGTGCTCTTGTACCTGTGTTTGTGCTTCTGTACCTGTGTGCATGCTCCTGTTCCTGTGTGTGCTCCTGTACCTGTGCGTGTGTTCCTGTACCTGTGTGTGTTCCTGTACCTGTGTGTGTTCCTGTACCTGTGTGTGCTCCTGTACCTGTGTGTGTTCCTGTACCTGTGTGTGTTCCTGTACCTGTGTGTGCTCCTGTACCTGTGTGTGCTCCTGTACCTGTGTGTGTGCTCCTGTACCTGTGTGTGTTCCTGTACCTGTGCGTGCTCCTGTACCTGTGTGTGCTCCTGTACCTGTGTGTGCTCCTGTACCTGTGTGTGTGCTCCTGTACCTGTGTGTGTGCTCCTGTACCTGTGTGTGTTCCTGTACCTGTGTGTGTTCCTGTACCTGTGTGTGTGCTCCTGTACCTGTGTGTGTGTTCCTGTACCTGTGTGTGCTCCTGTACCTGTGTGTGCTCCTGTACCTGTGTGTGTTCCTGTACCTGTGTGTGCTCCTGTACCTGTGTGTGCTCCTGTACCTGTGTGTGTTCCTGTACCTGTGTGTGTGCTCCTGTACCTGTGTGTGTGCTCCTGTACATGTGTGTGCTCCAGTACATGTGTGTGCTCTTGTACCTGTGTGTGCTCCTGTACCTGTGTGTGCTCCTGTACCTGTGTGTGTTCCTGTACCTGTGTGTGCTCCTGTACCTGTGTGTGCTCCTGTACCTGTGTGTGCTCCTGTACGGGTGTGTATGTTTCTGTACCTGTGTGTGTGCTCCTGTACCTGTGTGTGCTCCTGTACCGGTGTGTATGTTTCTGTACCTGTATGTGTGCTCCTGTACCTGTATGTATGCTCCTGTACATGTGTGTGCTCCAGTACATGTGTGTGCTCTTGTACCTGTGTTTGTGCTTCTGTACCTGTGTGCATGCTCCTGTTCCTGTGTGTGCTCCTGTACCTGTGCGTGTGTTCCTGTACCTGTGTGTGTTCCTGTACCTGTGTGTGTTCCTGTACCTGTGTGTGTTCCTGTACCTGTGCGTGTGTTCCTGTACCTGTGTGTGTTCCTGTACCTGTGTGTGCTCCTGTACCTGTGTGTGCTCCTGTACCTGTGTGTGTGCTCCTGTACCTGTGTGTGTTCCTGTACCTGTGTGTGTTCCTGTACCTGTGTGTGTGCTCCTGTACCTGTGTGTGTTCCTGTTCCTGTGTGTGCTCCTGTACCTGTGTGTGTTCCTGTACCTGTGTGTGTTCCTGTACCTGTGTGTGTTCCTGTACCTGTGTGTGCTCCTGTACCTGTGTGTGCTCCTGTACCTGTGTGTGTGCTCCTGTACCTGTGTGTGTTCCTGTACCTGTGTGTGTTCCTGTACCTGTGTGTGCTCCTGTACCTGTGTGTGCTCCTGCACCTGTGTGTGTGCTCCTGTACCTGTGTGTGTTCCTGTACCTGTGTGTGCTCCTGTACCTGTGTGTGCTCCTGTACCTGTGTGTGCTCCTGTACCTGTGTGTGTGCTCCTGTACCTGTGTGTGTTCCTGTACCTGTGTGTGTGCTCCTGTACCTGTGTGTGTGCTCCTGTACATGTGTGTGTGCTCCTGTACCTGTGTGTGTTCCTGTACCTGTGTGTGTGCTCCTGTACCTGTGTGTGCTCCTGTACCTGTGTGTGCTCCTGTACCTGTACCTGTGTGTGCTCCTGTACCTGTGTGTGTGCTCCTGTACCTGTGTGTGTGCTCCTGTTCCTGTGTGTGCTCCTGTTCCTGTGTGTGCTCCTGTACCTGTGTGTGTGCTCCTCTACCTGTGTGTGCGCCTGTACCTGTGTGTGTGCTCCTGTACCTGTGTGTGTGCTCCTGTACCTGTGTGTGTTCCTGTACCTGTGTGTGTTCCTGTACCTGTGTGTGTTCCTGTACCTGTGGGTGTGCTCCTGTACCTGTGTGTGTGCTCCTGTACCTGTGTGTGTGCTCCTGTTCCTGTGTGTGCTCCTGTACCTGTGTGTGTGCTCCTCTACCTGTGTGTGCGCCTGTACCTGTGTGTGTGCTCCTGTACCTGTGTGTGTTCCTGTACCTGTGTGTGTGCTCCTGTACCTGTGTGTGTTCCTGTACCTGTGTGTGTTCCTGTACCTGTGTGTGTGCTCCTGTACCTGTGTGTGTTCCTGTACCTGTGTGTGTTCCTGTACCTGTGTGTGTGCTCCTGTACCTGTGTGTGTTCCTGTTCCTGTGTGTGCTCCTGTACCCGTGCGTGCGCCTGTACCTGTGTGTGTTCCTGTACCTGTGTGTGCTCCTGTACCTGTGTGTGTGCTCCTGTACCTGTGTGTGTGCTCCTGTACCCGTGCGTGCGCCTGTACCTGTGAGTGCTCCTGTACCTGTGTGTGTGCTCCTGTACCTGTGTGTGTGCGCCTGTACCCGTGCGTGCGCCTGTACCCATGCGTGCGCCTGTACCTATGTGTGTTCCTGTACCTGTGTGTGTGTTCCTGTACCTGTGTGTGTTCCTGTACCTGTGTGTGCGCTCCTGTACCTGTGTGTGTGCGCCTGTACCCGTGCGTGCGCCTGTACCTATGTGTGTTCCTGTACCTGTGTGTGTGTTCCTGTACCTGTGTGTGTGCGCCTGTACCTATGTGTGTTCCTGTACCTGTGTGTGTTCCTGTACCTGTGTGTGCGCTCCTGTACCTGTGTGTGTGCGCCTGTACCCGTGCGTGCGCCTGTACCTATGTGTGTTCCTGTACCTGTGTGTGTGCTCCTGTACCTGTGTGTGTGCTCCTCTACCTGTGTGTGCGCCTGTACCCGTGCGTGCGCCTGTACCTGTGTGCGTGCGCCTGTACCCGTGAGTGTACCTATACCCTGGCTGGTGTTTCCCTTCCCTAGCCTGTGGCCAATTGTCATGTCCTACCCCGTGAGATCAACAAAATCAGCCCAGACCAGCAATCGCACCTTGCACCTTCCAGGTCAATAAGGCTCCATACCACACGGGGGCAGTGAAGTCAATGGAGAGAAAAATCAGTCGGGGAGTAAAACCAGCGTTGGGCCCGAGCCCGTCAGTTTCCCACTGGGCAGGTTAGATTAAAATGTCCCCCCCTAAGAATTGAAAAGGCCCCTGCAGCGCTGGTGGGAGTGCGCTGGAAGATCAGTAACACCGCGCTGTCTGCTCTGTCTAACCATCCGCTTCCTTTTCCCAGGGCTCCCTTGGTTTCCCAGGATTCCCAGGTACTAACGGTGAGAAAGGTGCTCGGGTAAGTTTTGAGAGATGGGTCTCAACGTCTCACCATCAGAAAACATGTCAACAAATTCTTCAGCATCTTATTGTTAACAAGGAAAGCCACGTACAGCGATTGGAACTGATCATCTGTCTGTCTTTGTCTCTCGTTCTTTCTCTGTCTCTCTCTGCCTATCTCTCTCACTCTTGCTCTCTTTGTCTTTGTGTCTCTCACTTGATCTGTACCCTTTTCTCTATCTCTGTCTTTCTCACTATCTCTGCATCGATATGTACCTCTCCCTTTCTCTGTATTTCTTTCTGTGTATCTGTCTCTCTCTTTCTCATTCTCTATCTTGGTCTCTCTCTCTCTCTCTCTCTCTCTTTGCTCTCTCCTCCAACTCCCTCTCTTTTTCTGTATGTTCTCTCTCTATTCTCTATCTCTATCCATCTCTCTCTCTGTCACTTTATCTCTCTTCCGATCCCTCTGCTCTCTACTTTCCATCTCTGTCTCTCTTTCTCCCCCTGGCTCTTCTCTCTCTCCTCAACCTGCTCTTTCTCATCCATTTATTTCTCTCCTGCTCTCTGCTCTATCTCTGTCTCTTTGTCCTCTATCTCTGTCTCTCTCCCTCTCTTTCTCTGCTCCTTCCCCTCGGGCTCTGTCTCTCTCTCTCTTTCTCCTTTATCTCTGTCTCTCTTTCTCTGCTCGTTTTCCTCTATCTCTGTCTCTCTCTCTTTCTCTTCTATCTCTGTCTCTCTCTCTTTCTCTTCTATCTCTGTCTCTCTCTCTTTCTCTTCTATCTCTGTCTCTCTCTCTTTCTCTTCTATCTCTGTCTCTCTCTCTTTCTCTGCTCTTTCCCATCCACCTCTGTCTCTCCCCCTCTTTCTCCTCCAACCCTGTCCCTCTCCTTCTCTCTTTCTCCCTCTGTCTCCTCTCTTTCTCTGCTGTTTCCCCTCTGCCTCTGTCTCTCTCCCCTTCTTTCTGCTCTATCTCTGCCTCTCTCCCTCTCTTTCTCTGCTCTTTCTCCTCCATCCCTGTCTCTCTCCATCTCTCTTTCTGTCTCCTCTCTTTCCCCTCTGCCTCTGTCTCTCACCCTCTATCTCTGCCTGTCTCCCTCTCTTTCTCCGCTCTTTCTCCTCCATCCCTGTCTCTCTCCATCTCTCTTTCTCCCTCTGTCTCCTCTCTTGTTCTGCTCTTTCTCCTCCATCTCTTTTTTTTTCGCTCTTCCTTCTATCCTCCCAGGGTTTGCAAGGCAAGTTGGGACCAAGAGGACAACGTGGACCAACGGTACGTCAGCTTTAAGAATTTGAATTGAATTCTTTCTCGATTTAGTAACTGCTCACAAAATGTAACCCAGGTTAACGGGAGTGAGAGGAAGCATAACAGCCGGCCGCCCAATGGGAGTGTGAGATAGAGCAGACATGGTCCCCCAGCTCTACTTTTACGTTGGACCATTAGCGGCCAGGCTTGGGCGGTCACTGAGTGATTAATAACTTTGGTTTTCTCCCCCAGGGCCCAAGGGGTCAACGAGGACCAAGAGGCTCAACTGGAAAACCAGGGGCAAAGGTGAGTCTTTAGGAAAAGGGGGTTATCATGGTGGTCCGGGGGGAGTGGGAAACACTAAAGAACATGAGCTGGAATTCCTAACATCGTCAGATTCATATATTAATCATACTGGTGTATGATATTATAACACAACTGTATACTGAGAGTGGGGTGTGTAATAGAGGGAGTATTGCAACTGAGAGCCTTGTAATGGGGCCTGGGTATGTAATAGAGAGAGTATTACAACTGAGAGCCTTGTAATGGGGCCTGGGTGTGTAATGGAGAGAGTATTACAACTGAGAGGCTTGTAATGGGGCCTGAGTGTGCAATAGAGAGATGTTGTAACTGAGAGCTTTGTAATCAGGACTGGGTGTGTAATAGAGAGCGTGTTATAACTGAGAGCCTTTATAACGGGGCCTGGGTGACTAATAGTGCGTTATAACTTTAGAGCCTTGTAACCGGACCTGGGTATGTACTAGAGAGAGTGTTGTAACTGAAAACGCTTGTAATAGGGCCTGGGTGAGTAATAGAGAGAGTGCTATAACTAAAAGCCCTTGTAATGGGGCCTGGGTGTGTAATAGAGAGAGTGTTATAACTGAAAGCCCTTGTAATGGGGCTGGATGTGTAATAGAGAGAGTGTTATAACTGATAGCCCTTGTAATGGGGCCTGGGTGTGCAATAGAGAGAGTGTTATAACTGAAAGCCCTTGTAATGGGGCCAGGGTGTGTAATAGAGAGACTGTTATAACTGAAAGCCCTTGTAATGGGGCTGGACTGGGATGCTGATTTACAGTGTTTT
The DNA here is from genome assembly GCF_035084215.1 of Heptranchias perlo. NCBI lineage: Eukaryota > Metazoa > Chordata > Chondrichthyes > Hexanchiformes > Hexanchidae > Heptranchias > Heptranchias perlo. The sequence continues at coordinate 14,250,971 of NC_090363.1, forward strand.
GGGAGGGTGCAGGTTTATTCCGTGTAATAAAGCATTGCAGCTCATTGTATTTTTTGCTCTCTCGAACAGGGAACCTCAGGAACTGATGGGCCTCCAGGTCCTTCTGGTGAAAGGGTGAGTCTGTCCAATTATATCAAACTGTAACCAGAACAGCCAGTGCCTTCAGAACAGGAAACACCCAATAGGTCTAACAGATGGTTGGGGTACTGGGGGGACCAGATTCAGTGGGAAAGCTGGGGTACTGGGGGACCAGATTCAGTGGGAAAGCTGGGGTACTGGGGGGACCAGATTCAGTGGGAGAGTTGGGGTACTGGGGGGACCAGATTCAGTGGGAGAGTTGGGGTACTGGGGGGACCAGATTCAGTGGGAAAGCTGGGGTACTGGGGGGACCAGATTCAGTGGGAAAGCTGGGGTACTGGGGGGACCAGATTCAGTGGGAGAGTTGGGGTACTGGGGGGACCAGATTCAGTGGGAGAGTTGGGGTACTGGGGGGACCAGATTCAGTGGGAGAGTTGGGGTACTGGGGGGACCAGATTCAGTGGGAAAGCTGGGGTACTGGGGGGACCAGATTCAGTGGGAAAGCTGGGGTACTGGGGGGACCAGATTCAGTGGGAGAGTTGGGGTACTGGGGGGACCAGATTCAGTGGGAAAGCTGGGGTACTGGGGGGACAAGATTCAGTGGGAGAGTTGGGGTACTGGGGGGACCAGATTCAGTGGGAGAGTTGGGGTACTGGGGGGACCAGATTCAATGGGAGAGCTGGGTGATAGGGGGGACAAGATTCAGTGGGAGAGTTGGGGTACTGGGGGGGACCAGATTCAGTGGGAAAGCTGGGGTACTGGGGGGACCAGATTCAGTGGGAGAGTTGGGGTACTGGGGGGACCAGATTCAGTGGGAGAATTAGGGTACTGGGGGGACCAGATTCAGTGGGAGAGTTGGGGTACTGGGGGGACCAGATTCGATGGGAGAGCTGGGTGATAGGGGGGACCAGATTCAGTGGGAGAGTTGGGGTAATGGGGGGACAAGATTCAGTTGGAGAGTGAGGTTGTGGGTCCTCACCTTATGCATGGTATTTGTGAGTCTGGGATCTTTAAGTGAAATATAAATATTTGTTGATTGGGGAGTCCTCAGCTCACTGCCCTACACAGTGTTAGAGAGTTGAGGTGCTCAGTTCAGACCTGCCCTGAGCATCGTTTCAATTAAACAAGCTTTTTCTTCTTCTTTCCTTTTCAATGTAGGGCCTTCCAGGACCTCAAGGTCCCACCGGCTTCCCAGGACCGAAAGGACCACCCGTAAGTGAATTTAAAACACTTCCGTCATTTACCGACTCCGGCCACGAGCCCCAGTCTCTCGGGACCGTAATGTCCCTGAGAGCGTCCCTGGGGGCATGAGGATCTAGAGACGGTCGCGTACACTGGCTGAAAGATGTGCGTAACACACGGGTCAGTGTGATCGGATAAACTAAACAGGCTGAGATAGTCAGCAGAGGGGATTCACACCAACACATAAACCGATAAGATACCAAAATCAGACTGCAGGTCTTTAACCTCCCTGTGCCTTCTTTGGATTAAACGTCTCAGCACGGATCCATTGTAGAGGTGCTGAGAACAGGAGCCAGTCCTGGTCAGAGCTCAGGAGCGAAGGCTGAGAGTGAGTGTTATGGGGCACAGTTACAAGACATGTACTGGTCAGAGCTCAGGAGCGAAGGCTGAGAGTGAGTGTTATGGGGCGCAGTTACAAGACATGTCCTGGTCAGAGCTCAGGAGTGAAGGCTGAGAGTGAGTGTTATGGGGCACAGTTACAAGACATGTACTGGTCAGAGCTCAGGAGTGAAGGCTGAGAGTGAGTGTTATGGGGCACAGTTACAAGACATGTACTGGTCAGAGCTCAGGAGCGAAGGCTGAGAGTGAGTGTTATGGGGCGCAGTTACAAGACATGTACTGGTCAGAGCTCAGGAGCGAAGGCTGAGAGTGAGTGTTATGGGGCACAGTTACAAGACATGTACTGGTCAGAGCTCAGGAGCGAAGGCTGAGAGTGAGTGTTATGGGGCGCAGTTACAAGACATGTACTGGTCAGAGCTCAGGAGCGAAGGCTGAGAGTGAGTGTTATGGGGCTCGTGAGATGCTCTTTCGGACAGACTGGTGAGTGTACCACCGTGTGAAACAATTTCCGGGCCTGTCTGCGGGACCAGGCACCGGGCGAACATCAAACGCAGACTGGCAGTAAAAGCGCTGGACTCTTTGGAAAGGACACCTCTCTCCCCCGATGGGCTTTACCGGCCCAGCTCCTGGCGAGGCAGTGCCAACCTCTGACTCCGCGCCCGGATCGTGCCATAACTCCAGCCTGTACCCAGCCTATTGGTGAGGGATCCATGCCTGCGGCTACAACACGCTGGCACAGTCGATCGGCAGCCTGACTCCGGAGTCCCGCGATTGCTGTGCCGTTGCCGTGGGAGGCAGGCAGAGATCTCCCACACTAACTCCGCTTTCTTCTGTTTCCAAATGGTAGGGACCGTCAGGAAAGGATGGTCTCCCAGGACACCCTGGACAGAGAGGCGAAGTGGTGAGTAGATCCATCCGAAAGAGATGACAAAAGACAGAACTTGCATTTATATTGGGTCTTTCACGGCCTCAGTACATCCCAGAGCGATTCATTGGGAGAGCTAATGTACTGGAGGGATCGGGTTCATTGGGAGAGTTAATGTACTAGAGGCATGGGGTTCATTGGAGGTTTAATGTACTAGAGAGATAGGGTTCATTGGAGGTTTAATGTACTAGAGAGATAGGGTTCATTGGAGGTTCAATGTACTGGAGGGATAGGGTTCATTGGAGGTTTAATGTACTAGAGAGATAGGGTTCATTGGAGGTTCAATGTACTGGAGGGATGGGGTTCATTGGAGGTTTAATGTACTGGAGGGATGGGGTTCATTGGAGGTTCAATGTACTGGAGGGATGGGGTTCATTGGAGGTTTAATGTACTGGAGAGATAGGGTTCATTGGAGGTTCAATGTATTAGAGAGATAGGGTTCATTGGAGGTTTAATGTACTGGAGGGATGGGGTTCATTGGAGGTTTAATGTACTGGAGAGATAGGGTTCATTGGAGGTTTAATGCACTGGATGGATGGGGTTCATTGGAGGTTCAATGTACTGGAGGGATAGGGTTCATTGGAGGTTCAATGTACTAGAGAGATAGGGTTCATTGGAGGTTTAATGTACTGGAGAGATAGGGTTCATTGGATGTTTAATGTACTGGAGAGATAGGGTTCATTGGATGTTTAATGTACTGGAGAGATAGGGTTCATTGGAGGTTTAATGTACTGGAGGGATGGGGTTCATTGGAGGTTTAATGTACTGGAGGGATGGGGTTCATTGGAGGTTTAATGTACTGGAGGGATGGGGTTCATTGGAGGTTTAATGTACTGGAGAGATAGGGTTCATTGGATGTTTAATGTACTGGAGGGATGGGGTTCATTGGAGGTTTAATGTACTGGAGGGATGGGGTTCATTGGAGGTTTAATGTACTGGAGGGATGGGGTTCATTGGGAGAGTTAATGTATTAGAGGGATGGGCTTCATTGGAGAGTTAATGACCTAAAGGGATAGACTATGATGGGAGGGTTAATCTACGAGTGGGATTATCTTCGATCGGAGAATTAATGTATGAGAGGCTTTGATGGGTGGAAAGCTTTTTCTCATCCCTGACTTGTCTCATGTTTCCACATGTCCACGGGTAATGCTTGCTAATATATCGATTCCTGTCTCCAGGGTTTCCAAGGGAAGACTGGCCCTCCAGGCCCACCTGGTGTAGTTGGACCTCAGGTGAGTCCATGTTTTACAATTCACTGACCCCCCCCCCCCCTCCTGTCTGTACCAGGCTCTTCTTTTCCAAGTTCTGATCTTATTACAGCTCTTTGACTTTTACTCCAGGGTTCTAGTGGTGAATCGGGACCAATGGGGGAGAGGGGACATCCAGGACCTCCTGGGCCACCTGGGGAGCAAGGACTATCAGGCCCATCTGGGAAAGAAGGCACAAAGGTGAGTGAATCAACAGTCTGGATCATCTGTCCTTGGTTGGGTGGTGGTGCTGTGTTTGGATATTTACCAGGCTTTCCCCAGCTATCTGTCTTGCTCACAGTGTAGCTGTCTGCCCTTCTTTGTGGCTACCTAATTGTTGGGCTTCCTGTTTGGGTAACTGTAGTTCTCTGCCTGCCCGTGTTCTTAGCAAGTTGTGTCTACCTTTCTGTTGGCCTGTTTAGCTCTCCAGCTACCGGCTTGTCTGAGTGTTGATTTGGATCGCTGTCCAGCTGTCTGTCTGTGTCCCTAGAACCCCCCCGATTACCGTTGCAACACATTCCTGTGCTGGTGAGAGGTAGCAAAGGGAGACCAGTGAGAATGTCGTCAGCAAATCTGGTTTTTAAATTGTGCCTTTTAAGGTGGTAGGAACTGGTACTTGAGTGCCAGGATCGGTCGGGCCTGTACCGTGCCGGCTCTCAACAGAACGTGTTTTATAGACAGACCCAGCTCCGACTGAGCTCCAGCTGGTAAACGTGGCAGCAAGTGGGGCAAACACCTGCGTATCTCAGGTGGGGATTCCTGAGGTCAAAGTGTGCCAGGGGTAGCACACCCACCATGGGTGACAAATGGGTAGTTTTGCTTTTTGTTTTATGTGTGTGTCTCTCACTCTCACTCACTCTCACTCTCACTCACTCTCACTCTCACTCACTCTCACTCTCACTCTCTCTCACACTCTATCTCCCTCTATCTCTCTCACTCTCGCTCTCACTCTCTCTTACACTCTCTCTCACTCTCTCTCGCTCTCTCACTCTCTCTTACACTCTCTCTCTCACTCTCTCTCGCTCTCTCACTCTCTCTTACACTCTCTCTCTCACTTTCTCTCACTCTCACACACTCTCACTCTCACACTCACTCTCTCTCACTCAATCTCGCTCTTTCTCACTCTCACTCTCTCACTCTCACTCTCTCACTCTCACTCTCTCACTCTCACTCTCTCTCCCTCTCACTCTCTCCCTCTCACTCTATCTCCCTCTATCTCTCTCACTCTCGCTCTCTCCCTCTCACTCTCTCTCTCCCTCTCACTCTATCTCTCTCGCTCTCTCACTCGCTCTCTATTTCTTCCTCTTCTACATTCTCTCCTCTCCCCACCTGCTCATGTCCATCTGTTGCTCGTTCTCTTCACTGAATTGTGCTGGGCCTATCTGAACAAGCCCTCGTCTTGCATGGACCATTGTTGAACCATTGCCCCCCTCTTGTCTACCACAGGGTGACCCTGGCCCCCCTGGATCTGCAGGCAAAAATGGACCCCCGGGACTGAGAGGATTCCCTGGTGAGATTGGATTGCCTGGAACTGCGGTGAGTAAATTGACACAAAAGTGCAACTCCGATAGTCTTAACGGGACAGGAATTAGGGAGGAACTCGTTCAACCGATCTGCGAGACTCTTTTTGATAGTTCCGGGTATCGGGAATTGACGTTACGAGGAAATATTAAGGAAGTTGGGCTGATTCTCTCTGGAAAAGAGGAGAGACTTTGAGGCGACCCCCTCCTCCTTCATCCTCCGGTTTGAGGTTTTCCAGATTTTGAAGGAAATTGATGAGCTGGGCAAACTTTACAAATCCCAGGATGTCTCCCGTTAAACATCGCAAACTTGGGAATAAGACGGGAAGTCAGCGGTGTTGGAGAATACACACATTTGCTTTTGTTGTTTTTAACACGGCACGAACGGCCAATGGAGGAATTCTGGTTGAACAGCATGAATTGGTTTAAACTGCGTGCTCGCAAATCCTATCTACGATCAGAGTGACACTCCTGAGTAAAGTCATGGTTCGGGAGGAGCAAAGACAAGAAGCAAAGGTTACTGGGATAAGATTGGAATTAGACAATGGAACGGGATATTGATACGGATAGGGCCCCTATGCCTGTGCGTATTCAGCAATCTGATCATTGACCCAAGGGTCATTAAGATGCCCAACAAAGTTAAACTCAATGACTTAAGGATCACAAGCTAAGTAAATTGTAAAAGTTACATATGTGACGTTTTACGGGCAATGAAGTGACGACAAAGTGGGGGACAAAGCTCTTGATATTGGTCACTTTGGGAGAGCAGGAGATAGCATCCGAACCCAGCCGCATGTCCCAAGCGTGTAAATCTGTAATCAGCTACTTTAATGCTGCTTGTATCAGAGTAGGTCTGAGAGACTCTTGTTAACTGTCGATTAATGTAATGTCCAATTAAGTTCACATGGGCTTTAATTACGAAAGCAATATGTCGAACTGACATCTCGTGAGTTAATTAGAACCCAGAACTTAACACATTGTATGTAGAGGCTTGTGTTTTATTATCTAATTGACTTGATTTAATAAGAATATTAAGCAGAGGTTTCAGTGTTTCCCAGTCTTTGCTTGTATTAAAGGTAAAGGATATATGACAATATCCTATAATATCCCACATAAGGGCAATAGGATATATGACAATACCCTATAATATCCCACATAAGGGCAATAGGATATATGACAATACCCTATAATATCCCACATAAGGGCAATAGGATATATGGCAATACCCTATAATATCCCACATAAGGGCAATAGGATATATGGCAATACCCTATAATATCCCACATAAGGGCAATAGGATATATGGCAATACTCTATAATATCCCACATAAGGGCAATAGGATATATGACAATATCCTATAATATCCCACATAAGGGCAATAGGATATATGGCAATACCCTATAATATCCCACATAAGGGCAATAGGATATATGACAATACCCGATAATATCCCACATAAGGGCAATAGGATATATGACAATACCCTATAATATCCCACATAAGGGCAATAGGATATATGACAATACCCTATAATATCCCACATAAGGGCAATAGGATATATGACAATACCCGATAATATCCCACATAAGGGCAATAGGATATATGACAATACTCTATAATATCCCACATAAGGGCAATAGGATATATGACAATACCCTATAATATCCCACATAAGGGCAATAGGATATATGACAATACCCTATAATATCCCACATAAGGGCAATAGGATATATGACAATATCCTATAATATCCCAGATAAGGGCAATAGGATATATGACAATATCCTATAATATCCCACATAAGGGCAATAGGATATATGACAATATCCTATAATATCCCAGATAAGGGCAATAGGATATATGACAATACCCTATAATATCCCACATAAGGGCAATAGGATATATGACAATACCCTATAATATCCCACATAAGGGCAATAGGATATATGACAATATCCTATAATATCCCAGATAAGGGCAATAGGATATATGACAATACCCTATAATATCCCACATAAGGGCAATAGGATATATGACAATACCCTATAATATCCCACATAAGGGCAATAGGATATATGACAATACCCTATAATATCCCACATAAGGGCAATAGGATATATGACAATATCCTATAATATCCCAGATAAGGGCAATAGGATATATGACAATATCCTATAATATCCCACATAAGGGCAATAGGATATATGACAATACCCTATAATATCCCACATAAGGGCAATAGGATATATGACAATATCCTATAATATCCCACATAAGGGCAATAGGATATATGACAATATCCTATAATATCCCAGATAAGGGCAATAGGATATATGACAATATCCTATAATATCCCACATAAGGGCAATAGGATATATGACAATACCCTATAATATCCCACATAAGGGAAATAGGATATATGACAATATCCTATAATATCCCACATAAGGGCAATAGGATATATGACAATACCCTATAATATCCCACATAAGGGCAATAGGATATATGACAATATCCTATAATATCCCACATAAGGGCAATAGGATATATGACAATATCCTATAATATCCCACATAAGGGCAATAGGATATATGACAATATCCTATAATATCCCACATAAGGGCAATAGGATATATGACAATATCCTATAATATCCCACATAAGGGCAATAGGATATATGACAATATCCTATAATATCCCACATAAGGGCAATAGGATATATGACAATATCCTATAATATCCCACATAAGGGAAATAGGATATATGACAATATCCTATAATATCCCACATAAGGGCAATAGGATATATGACAATATCCTATAATATCCCACATAAGGGAAATAGGATATATGACAATATCCTATAATATCCCACATAAGGGCAATAGGATATATGACAATATCCTATAATATCCCACATAAGGGAAATAGGATATATGACAATATCCTATAATATCCCACATAAGGGCAATAGGATATATGACAATATCCTATAATATCCCACATAAGGGAAATAGGATATATGACAATACCCTATAATATCCCACATAAGGGCAATAGGATATATGACAATATCCTATAATATCCCACATAAGGGCAATAGGATATATGACAATATCCTATAATATCCCACATAAGGGCAATAGGATATATGACAATATCCTATAATATCCCACATAAGGGCAATAGGATATATGACAATATCCTATAATATCCCACATAAGGGCAATAGGATATATGACAATATCCTATAATATCCCACATAAGGGCAATAGGATATATGACAATATCCTATAATATCCCACATAAGGGAAATAGGATATATGACAATATCCTATAATATCCCACATAAGGGCAATAGGATATATGACAATATCCTATAATATCCCACATAAGGGAAATAGGATATATGACAATATCCTATAATATCCCACATAAGGGCAATAGGATATATGACAATATCACATAATATCCCACACATAAGGGTAATAGGGATATATAATATCCTGGATAAACCCGACAAGTGGAACGTACTATTTATAATCACTATGTCAGGCTGCGTTCACACGTAGAAGCCCTGTGGCCTGCGATATATCACACAATGGTCTTTAATTCTCCCTTTCTCCTTTCTCCGCAGGGTGGATCAGGATTGAAAGGTGGTCAGGGTCCTCCAGGCCCACCCGGCCCAGCAGTAAGTATCTGACCTCACGATGCGGACGGGGTGAAGTGATCTGGAAAAGGTCGGTTGTTAAATGTGCCTTTCGTCTGATAGAGGGGATAAAAGAGCCTGGGTTGTTCATCAAGGACATTTTGGGGGCTGGATTTCCCTGATCCCGCCCCCCCTGCAGGGAATGGGTGGGACTTCCGCCCGCAGCCCCGGCCAATTTTCCTGTGTTTGAAGGTCACTATCGGATCATGGTGGGCTCCCGAGGGGACTGCTGCCAGTGGCCCCCCCGCCCAGGAAGCTGCAGGCTGTGTCAGGACCACTGCTGTAATAACCAAAGAGGCCCGGGGAAGACTTGAAAGGGATAGCAGGCCCCGAGGACTCCCAGGAGTCATCGACTGTAGACCACGGCCAGGCCTGAGGCCTTCAGCGGGTAAGGCGAGCTGTGCGGAGAGGAAGCCGAAACTGGGCCCTCACCATCCATTGGGAACATTGGGAACTGGAGGAGGCCACTCAGCCCCTCGAGCCTGTTCCACCATTCAATTAAATCATGGCTGATCTGTATCTCAACTCCATCTACCAGCCTTGGTTCTTTCACCCTTAATACTCTTGCCTAATAAAAATCTATCAATCTCAGTTTTGAGTTTTTCAATTGACCCCCAGTCTCAACAGCTTTTTGGGGGAGAGAGTTCCAGATTTCCACTCCCCTTTGTGTGAAGAAATGTTTCCTGACATCACCCCTGAACGGCCTAGCTCTAATTTTAAGATTATTCCCCCTTGTTGTGGACTCCCCCCATCAGAGGAAATAGTTTCTCTCTATCTACCCCATGGAATCCTTTAATCATCTTAAATACCATCAGATCACCCCTTATTACCCGTTTGATTGGCATCCCATCCACCACCCTAAACATTCACTCCCTCCACCACCGGCGCACTGTGGCTGCAGTGTGCACCATCCACAGGATGTACTGCAGCAACTCGCCAAGGCTTCTTCGACAGCACCTCCCAAACCCGCGACCTCTACCACCTAGAAGGACAAGGGCAGCAGGCACATGGGAACAACACCACCTGCACGTTCCCCTCCAAGTCACACACCATCCCGACTTGGAAATATATCACCGTTCCTTCATCGTCGCTGGGTCAAAATCCTGGAACTCCCTTCCTAACAGCACTGTGGGAGAACCTTCACCACACGGACTGCAGCGGTTCAAGAAGGCGGCTCACCACCACCTTCTCAAGGGCAATTGGGGATGGGCAATAAATGCCGGCCTCGCCAGCGACGCCCACATCCCATGAACGAATAAAAAAAAAATCTTCTATACTCGAGGGAGTACATGTCCTCGTTATATAAGCCTTTTAGCCCTTTTAACATCTGAGGCCTTTCCCATCGCTACCCCGGGCCTTCTGTTAGGGTTCACCTGACAGTCCCGGGGACAGGGACTGACGGGAGGGAAACGGGCCGTAAACCTGCCCCTCCCCTCACCCCCTTCTACCCCGGAATTTGCGAGGAAGGAACGTCGAGCAGCGGTCCCAGAGGGGGCAGGGGTGGGGGAGAGAGAAAATCAAGCAGGCCACACTGTCCAATTTCTGCCCCTTTTCCCGCCCGGGCAAGGACGGAAGAGGAAAATCAAGCTCTTGAGGGCATCGCGATGCTGGCGATCTCGCCCTGGATTAAGCCGCACGCTTCAGGGCAAGGGTGCCCAAGCTTTGGTCGTTGCCAAGCTGCATACCACGGACCCTCGGGGGAAGGGCCTAAAGTTTACCTCCACCTTCCCATTCGTCGGCAATTAGCTCCAGTTGCCGACGCTAACAGATGCCAATGTCGTGATTGAGGATTTACCCACTCAGGCGGCGACATTAAGAACCGCCCATTTCCAAATGTCTCCGGCCCACATGATTCAAACAGGAGGAACCAGCAAATAAGAAATAGGATGAAGGGCCTGGCTGCTAGGGTCTGGGGGCCGCGTTTGACTCCCTGGCTGCAGGTTGGAGACCCCTGCTGTTGGGGACGGTGTTGTGGGGGGGGGGGTGGAGTTTAAATAGTCGACTCCTGTCTTTTCATTCTTCACTCACTCTGGAATCCCCTCTCTCACTCCTCAGGGCTCCCCTGGTACGAGAGGAAAAGCAGGTCCAGGAGGTCCCATCGGTCTCCCGGGTCGACCAGGCCCTCAAGGACCACCCGGCCCTGCCGGAGAGAAAGGAGTGCCGGTAAGTGTCCCCATTAATTCAGGGGGGGGGGAGTGTGCTCGTTGGTTCGGGGGGTAAGTGTGTGCCCATTGGTTCAGGGGGGTGAGTGTGTGCCCATTGGTTCAGGGGGTAAGTGTGTGCCCATTGGTTCAGGGGGGTAAGTGTGCCCATTGGTTCAGGGGGGTAAGTGTGCCCATTGGTTCAGGAGGGTAAGTGTGTGTCCATTGGTTCAGGAGGGTAAGTGTGCCCATTGGTTCAGGGGGTAAGTCTGTGCCCATTGGTTCAGGGGGGTAAGTGTGTGCCCATTGGTTCAGGGGGGTAAGTGTGCCCATTGGTTCAGGGGGTAAGTCTGTGCCCATTGGTTCAGGGGGGTGAGTGTGTGCCCATTGGTTCAGGGGGGTAAGTGTGTGCCCATTGGTTCAGGGGGGTAAGTGTGTGTCCATTGGTTCAGGGGGGTGAGTGTGTGCCCATTGGTTCAGGGGGGTGAGTGTGTGCCCATTGGTTCAGGGGGTAAGTGTGCCCATTGGTTCAGGGGGGTAAGTGTGTGTCCATTGGTTCAGGGGGGTAAGTGTGTGCCCATTGGTTCAGGGGGGTGAGTGTGTGTCCATTGGTTCAGGGGGGTAAGTGTGTGCCCATTGGTTCAGGGGGTAAGTCTGTGCCCATTGGTTCAGGGGGGTAAGTGTGTGCCCATTGGTTCAGGGGGGTAAGTGTGCCCATTGGTTCAGGGGGTAAGTCTGTGCCCATTGGTTCAGGGGGGTGAGTGTGTGCCCATTGGTTCAGGGGGGTAAGTGTGCCCATTGGTTCAGGGGGTAAGTGTGTGCCCATTGGTTCAGGGGTGTAAGTGTGTGTCCATTGGTTCAGGGGGTAAATGTGTGCCCATTGGTTCAGGGGGTAAGTGTGTCCCCATTGGTTCAGGGGGGTGAGTGTGTGCCCATTGGTTCAGGGGGGTGAGTGTGTGCCCATTGGTTCAGGGGGGTAAGCGTGTGCCCATTGGTTCAGGGGGGTGAGTGTGTGCCCATTGGTTCAGGGGGTGAGTGTGTGCCCATTGGTTCAGGGGGGGTAAGTGTGCCCATTGGTTCAGGGGGGTAAGTGTGTCCATTGGTTCAGGGGGGTAAGTGTGTGCCCATTGGTTCAGGGGGGTGAGTGTGTGCCCATTGGTTCAGGGGGGTAAGTGTGTGCCCATTGGTTCAGGGGGGTAAGTGTGTGCCCATTGGTTCAGGGGGGTGAGTGTGTGCCCATTGGTTCAGGGGGGGTAAGTGTGCCCATTGGTTCAGGGGGTAAGTGTGTGCCCATTGGTTCAGGGGGTAAGTGTGTGCCCATTGGTTCAGGGGGGTGAGTGTGTGCCCATTGGTTCAGGGGGGTAAGTGTGTGCCCATTGGTTCAGGGGGTAAGTCTGTGCCCATTGGTTCAGGGGGGTAAGTGTGTGCCCATTGGTTCAGGGGGTAAGTGTGTGCCCACTGGTTCAGGGGGTAAGTGTGTGCCCATTGGTTCAGGGGGTGAGTGTGTGCCCATTGGTTCAGGGGGGTAAGTGTGTGCCCATTGGTTCAGGGGGGTAAGTGTGCCCATTGGTTCAGGGGGTAAGTGTGTGCCCATTGGTTCAGGGGGGTAAGTGTGCCCATTGGTTCAGGGGGTAAGTCTGTGCCCATTGGTTCAGGGGGGTAAGTGTGTGCCCATTGGTTCAGGGGGTAAGTCTGTGCCCATTGGTTCAGGGGGTAAGTCTGTGCCCATTGGTTCAGGGGGGTAAGTGTGTGCCCATTGGTTCAGGGGGTGAGTGTGCCCATTGGTTCAGGGGGTGAGTGTGCCCATTGGTTCAGGGGGGTAAGTGTGCCCATTGGTTCAGGGGGTAAGTGTGTGCCCATTGGTTCAGGGGGTGAGTGTGTGCCCATTGGTTCAGGGGGGTAAGTGTGTGCCCATTGGTTCAGGGGGGTAAGTGTGCCCATTGGTTCAGGGGGTAAGTGTGTGCCCATTGGTTCAGGGGGGTAAGTGTGCCCATTGGTTCAGGGGGTAAGTGTGCCCATTGGTTCAGGGGGGTAAGTGTGTGCCCATTGGTTCAGGGGGTAAGTCTGTGCCCATTGGTTCAGGGGGTAAGTCTGTGCCCATTGGTTCAGGGGGGTAAGTGTGTGCCCATTGGTTCAGGGGGGTAAGTGTGTGCCCATTGGTTCAGGGGGTGAGTGTGTGCCCATTGGTTCAGGGGGGTAAGTGTGCCCATTGGTTCAGGGGGGTAAGTGTGCCCATTGGTTCAGGGGGTAAGTCTGTGCCCATTGGTTCAGGGGGGTAAGTGTGTGCCCATTGGTTCAGGGGGGTAAGTGTGTGTCCATTGGTTCAGGGGGGTAAGTGTGTGCCCATTGGTTCAGGGGGGTAAGTGTGTGCCCATTGGTTCAGGGGGGTAAGTGTGCCCATTGGTTCAGGGGGCAAGTGTGCCCATTGGTTCAGGGGGGTAAGTGTGCCCATTGGTTCAGGGGGTAAGTCTGTGCCCATTGGTCCAGGGGGGGAGTGTGCCCATTGGTTCAGGGGGGTAAGTGTGTGTCCATTGGTTCAGGGGGGTAAGTGTGTGCCCATTGGTTCGGGTGGGTAAGTGTGTGCCCATTGGTTCAGGGGGGTAAGTGTGTGCCCATTGGTTCAGGGGGGTAAGTGTGCCCATTGGTTCAGGGGGTAAGTGTGCCCATTGGTTCAGGGGGGTAAGTCTGTGCCCATTGGTTCAGGGGGGTAAGTGTGTTCCCATTGGTTCAGGGGGGTAAGTGTGCCCATTGGTTCAGGGGGGTAAGTGTGTGCCCATTGGTTCAGGGGGGTAAGTGTGTGCCCATTGGTTCAGGGGGGTAAGTGTGTGCCCATTGGTTCAGGGGGGTAAGTGTGCCCATTGGTTCAGGGGGGTAAGTCTGTGCCCATTGGTTCAGGGGGGTAAGTGTGCCCATTGGTTCAGGGGGCAAGTGTGCCCATTGGTTCAGGGGGGTAAGTGTGTGCCCATTGGTTCAGGGGGGTAAGTGTGTGCCCATTGGTTCAGGGCAGTTAACGTTTCATTGGTTCCCGACTGAACTCACAGACCAAGCAAGGTCCTTTAGTCAATAACAATCGAGGAGCTCCTCTTACAGTATCGATTCATTCTCTTGGGCCCTGTTTCAATTAAATCTATGTGAAGATACGTGTGGATGATACATTAACAATAAGCTACAGGGTGAACGAGGCTCCATTGATTCAGCCTTCTTAATCACCAGGTAGCCTAATAGTTGTGACGGACAATGAAATAATGGGTTCAAATCCCACCACAAGATGTGAAATTGAATTCAATAAATCTGGTTATTTTTGGGCTGGGACCAGAAGAATGACCATGAGAGCTTCCAGATTATAAAAACCCAGCGGGTTCGCTCATGTCGTTCGTGGGAGGGAACCTGTTACCCCCGACTCGATCTGGCCTACACCTGACTCCAGTCCCATACTACATGGTTGATTGACTCTTAATGCCTCCGTGGGCAACTAGAGATGGGCAATTAGTCCTGCCTCACCAGTGTCGTGCTCATCCCGAGAACAAAAGGTTCAGTGCTACCCTGGTGTGCAACTGGGAAGCCAAACACACACTTCACCTCGCGGAAAGGCTTTGGTGACGTTCCTTGTGTGAACGTAGGAGGGGGGCAGCGTCCGGTGTACCACTGGTCGGTTTATGGGTCGATTGACCGGCGATGATTTTTCTTATTGAGCCAAGCTCTCACCATTCACAGTTTGTCTCTTTCGTCTCTGATTGTAGGGTGAGAAGGGCCCGATAGGTCCGGCTGGTCGAGATGGTGTCCAAGGTCCCGTTGGTCTTCCAGGACCTGCAGGGACACCAGGAGTTCCCGGTGAGGACGGTGACAAGGTAGGGCCCACTGCGGACGCAGCCACCCTTCTACGAGGAAGAAATCGATTCGAATTCTACGGGACCCTGAGAATCCCACGGGGGTTTTGGGGCGGGGATGGGATTGCGGTGGTTTGAGGGAAGAGGGGCGGTCTCTCCTGGTCTCCTGCCAGAACCTCGGCTGGAGGCCAACACGAACACCACAGTGGAGGAGTGTAAACGCCTGTTAGCGTTCACTGTGTATGGTCTCCTGCCAGAGTTACGGTCGGAGACTGGAGGCGGGCGGTGGGGTGGGGGGGTGGAGAGAACCCATGCGTGATTTCAGGGTCCGTATGTTTAGGGGACCATGTGTTATTCTGACCTGTTGTGTGATGCGTTCGGCAGCATTATAACTTGCCATCCACTTTATAGTTTGGTTCTGAGCAACGGTTCGGTTTAGCTCAATTAGATATTTAGAACTGAAGTGTTACCCCGAGTTAGGCACTTAGCGATGGGGCGAGATCACGGTGCCTGGGAATATTCACAGTGCAGAAAACAGGGCTCGCAGGAGGTCTCACTGAGGAGTTCAAGATTCCAAGGGGTATAGATAAACTGAAGCTTAGTAGTCTGTTTGATGTGATCACTACGGCAAGGGAATGGGGCCTCATGGATTTGATAAGATAAATAGAGAGAAACTATTTCCTCTGGTGGGGAAGCCCAGAACAAATTAGAGCTAGGCCGTTCAGGGGTGATGTCAGGAAGCACTTCTTCACACAAAGGGGAGTGGAAATCTGGAACTCTCTCCCTCCAAAAATCTGTTGAGCTTGGGGGGGTTCAATTGAAAATTTCAAAACTGAGATTGATAGATTTTTGTTCGGCAAAGGTATTAAGGGTTACGGACCAAGGCGGGCAGATGGAGTTGAGATACAGATCAGCCATGATCTAATTGAATGGCGGAACAGGCTCGAGGGGCTGAATGGCCTCCTCCTGTTCCTAATGTTCCTCAATCTGAGAGGAGGGAGGGTGAACGGATTGGACTGTTTTGTACAGGGGAAGGTGAATATATGGAGGAGTCTGCGTGGGGAGGCAGATGTCCTTAGCAAATTCAACAAGGAACTGGATAGATATTTGGCAGAGAAAGCGATTGAGGGGCACGAAAGCTGAAGTAGTGTTATGCGAGTATTTGCTCGAAGGTAAAATAAATTAGAGTTGGGGGTCCTTGTGGCGGACTGTACCTGTGAACAGGAAGTATTTGTTGGAGGTCTCTCCTATTAACGAGAATTAATTGTGGTGCAAAATTTCACGCAAACACAAAGTTCAGGGATCAGTTGTAACAGAAAGATCCCGACCATCACCTTGGGTCACAGAGTGGGTTTGGGTGTGGAGCACAGGATCTGTTCACAATATAAATACATATTGAATTATTGCAGCAAACTGATGGGTTTTCTGGTTCAATTATTATGCAAGTCACTGGTAAATGTGTTACCCTTTGTTTTTCAGGGTGAAGTTGGTGAGGCGGGTCATCGGGGAAGGAAGGGCGACAAAGGTGAACATGTGAGTACAACTTTTAATTCACCAGCCTTCGTTACAAACGGACGCCAACAAACAGGGAGGGGAACGGTGTGGGTGCCTGAGGCCTTATCCGCGTGAATCTCCAGATGCCAAGCTAACCATGGGAATCGGAGGGAGGAGGGTCACTAAATGGACATTATCCTAAACCTACCCATGTCTACACCCTCACCAAACTATGGGATGGGCCTTGACGTCCAGGGGCCTGTGGAATTTCAGGGTCTTGGTGTCCCGGCCTACACGTGAATAATGTAGACTTGAGAAAGTACCAGGGGGCAGCTTTCACCTGTAGGGCTTACTCCAGAGAAGAGTCTGTGCCTTCAGGAGAGCAGGCCGGAAAACTAACAGCAAAATATAATCTGAACGTTGGTATTTAATTAGTAATATATATCAATCAGGATCTCACCATTGTCTCTGGCCTCCTCCCCACCTCTGGCCCAATACAATTTAGAGCTTCCAACAGCCACCACTATAATTTTAAATTAAATTAACTCGTTGGAAATAGAAATCCAGTTGGGTCATAAATATAAATTTACAGAAATGTGTGAAATGTTGAAGTGTCCTCTGCAATCTAAACATAACTGGTAAATCATTGCTGTGTTTCGTCACATATTTTTGATCATTTTGGTGCACAGATTTGTAACAGTTTCTCTGTGTTTGTATCTTGTTCAGGGCCCACCAGGTCCTCCTGGTCCCATCGGTCCAGTCGGTCAGCCAGGTCCTTCTGTAAGTATCCACCGTTATTGGAATTTTGTGATCTTTCAGGACCTTTTACCAATAGACAATCGGCTGCATTACATCGAATTTACATCGAGTTTACAGCACAGAAACAGGCCATTCGGCCCAACCGGTCTGTGCCGGTGTTAATGCTCCACACAAGCCTCCTCTTACCACCTCATCATCTAACCCCATCACCATATCCTTCTATTCCTTGCTCCCTCGTGTGTTTATCCAGCTTCCCCTTAAATGTATCTATGCTATTCGTCTCAACTACTCCCTGTGATAGTGAGTTCCACATTCTCACCACTCTGCGTAAAGAGGTTTCTCCTGAATTCCCTATTGGATTTATTAGTGACTCTCTTATATTTATGGCCTCTAGTTTTGGACTCCCCCAGAAGTGGAAACAATTTCTCCACATTTACCTTATCAAATCCCTTCATGATTTTAAAGACCTCCATCAGGTCACCCCTCAGCCTTCACTTTTCTGGAGAAAAGAGCCCCAGCCTGTTCAGTCATTTCTGATAGTTGTATCCTCTCAGTTCTGGTATCAGCCTTGCGCCCTCTCCAATGCCTCTACGTCCTTTTTATAATATGGAGACCAGAACTGTGCCCAGTGCTCCAAGTGTGGTCTAACCAAGGTTCTATACAAGTTCAACATAACTTCTCTGCTTTTCAATTCTATCCCTTTAGAAATGAACCCCAGTGCTTGATTTGCCTTTTTTATGGCCTTGTTAACCAGCGTCGCTACTATTAATGATTTGTGTATCTGTACCCCTCGATCTCTTTGACTTTACCCCATTTAGACTCTTATTATCCAAGCAGTATGTGACCTCCTTATTCTTCCTACCAAAATGCACCACCTCACACTTACCTATATTGAAATTCATTTGCCAATTGATTCACATCGATTACAGTGGATATCAGGGCCCCGGGTACAGCTGAATAATAGGATATTTGGCAGATCACAAGGTTCACAGTTCAGATAGTATTCTTGTTCCTGTAGAGACTAGCTACATACTGACATCTTTGAACAGCACTCTCAGATATGTACAGATCATTAAAATCGGTGTTTATTGCCTGAGGTTTTATTTTCAGTGTTTAAAAAGATGGAGAATGTCAGCGGGGGATTAAACATTGAATCCCCTGTATAAAAAGTGGGGTAATTTCAGAAAAAGTCAGCAAAGACACAGGGGGTAATTTTAAGCTAACTCGCCCGTCGGGAAACTGAGGGGATTGGGAGTGATGCTGGTTTTACATCCTGCCATGATTTTACTGTCCGTTAAAATCTGTGGAGAGTGATATTGGGAGAGGGGAGGGGGGGAGAGGGGGAGAGGGGGAGAGGGGGAGAAGGGGGCGGTGAGTAGGGAGGGGGGAGAAGTGGGAGGGGAGAAGTGGGAGGGGGAGAAGGGGGAGGGGGAGAAGGGGGGAGGGGGAGAGGGGGAGAAGTGAGGGGGAGAGGTGGAGAAGGGGGCGGTGAGTAGGGAGGGGGAGGAGGGGGAGGGGGGAGAAGGGGGAGGGGGAGAAGGGGGAGGGGGAGAAGGGGGCAGTGAGTAGGGAGGGGGGAGAATGGGTGGGGAGGGGGGGAGAATGGGTGGGGAGGGGGGAGAATGGGTGGGGAGGGGGGAGAATGGGTGGGGAGGGGGGAGAATGGGTGGGGAGGGGGGGAGAAGGGGGCGGGGAGAGGGGGGCGGGGAGAGGGGGGCGGGGGAGGGGGAGAAGGGAGAGGAGTATAATGGGAGGGGAGAAGGGGGAGGGGGAGAAGGGGGAGGGGGAGAAGGGGCCGGGGAGGAGGGAGGGGAAGAAGGGGGTGGGGAGAAGGAGGCGGGGAGAAGGGAGAGGGGGAGACGAGGTCAGGGAGACGAGGTCAGGGAGAAGGGAGGAGGAGAAGGGAGGGAGAGAAGGGAGGGTGGGAGACGGGGGGCGTAAAAACCAGCGTTCCGCCTGGCTCGTTAGGTTAAAATTACCCCAGAGTTTCTACTTTGAATTTGGTTAAAATGCGAGCAAGAGTTCGGCAAAAGGTCGAACGGGACTCACGGACTAGCGACGATTATTCGCAGTTGGCGCACAACACTTGTTTGAGGCTCACCACCGAACAGTCGTTTAACCCCTGGACGGTTGATGAGAAATACATTTGCGGCACTTGTCTGGCCCCTGCAGTCCACGGGACAGACGCAGATGGCCACTTAGAATCACGTTGACCATTGTGGCCTGAGGTGACCCCTCAGTTGTATGACAAGGCCTCAACACTGACCAGTAGCGTGTGGCCAAGGCGGACAGCCCCACTCGGAGGCCATCTTGGTACTTTTCTGATTTACTAAACGGTTGGTAAGTATGTGGAACAGATTCCTTGGTGGACCAAGAAACCCTAATGAGTTTCCAGAAGGAACCAGGTGGGTTCTTGCCACAAATGGGGTTCAGGCTTATTCGAAGGAACTCTGTGGATAGGTGGGCTCGATGGGCCGAAGGGCTTCTCCTGCCTGAAACTGTTACTGTGTCATCGCTCACTGTTGATTGTGTCTCCTTCTCAGGGTGCTGATGGAGAGCCTGGGGCCAGAGGTCAGCAAGGCTATTTCGGACAGAAGGGTGACGAAGGTCCAAGAGGATTCCCAGGGTCACCTGGTCCGATCGGTCTGCAGGTGAGGGTCCGATCTCCCTCGAAAGAAAGTCGGAAAAGAAAGGGGCGATCCTGAAATTCCTGGGTCTGGGAAGGCGGAATGGTGACACACGGCAGGCCGGGGGGAGGGTGGAATGGTGACACACGCCAGGCCGGGGGGAGGATGGAATGGTGACACACGGCAGGCCGGGGGGGAGGATG
Source organism: Heptranchias perlo (assembly GCF_035084215.1). NCBI lineage: Eukaryota > Metazoa > Chordata > Chondrichthyes > Hexanchiformes > Hexanchidae > Heptranchias > Heptranchias perlo. Next base: position 14,271,082 of record NC_090363.1, read on the forward strand.
GAATGGTGACACATGCCAGGCCGGGGGGAGGATGGAATGGTGACACAGGCCAGGCCGGGGGGAGGGTGGAATGGTGACACAGGCCAGGCCGGGGGGAGGGTGGAATGGTGACACAGGCCAGGCCGGGGGGAGGGTGGAATGAGGTCTCTGACCCTTGTTTGATGCGACCCCCCCCCCCCACTTCTCCCCGACCCCCCCCTTCCCCCCTTCTCCCCGCCCCCCTTCTGCCCGCCCCCTTTCTCCCCGCCCCCCCTTTCTCCCCGCCCCCCCTTTCTCCCCGCCCCCCCTTTCTCCCCACCCCCCCCCTTTCTCCCCACCCCCCCCTTTCTCCCCACCCCCCCTTTCTCCCCACCCCCCCCTTTCTCCCCACCCTCCCTGGTTACCCTGCTCTTAAATATAGTGGATGTCATCAATCAGCGGTTTGAAGTTTGTGTAACCCAGTCTACCCCCCACCTTACGACCCCTCCCCCACAGTGCTGCCTCACCTTACGACCCCTCACCCACAGTGCTACTTCACCTTACGACCCCTCACCCACAGTGCTGCCTCACCTTACGACCCCTCACCCACAGTGCTACTTCACCTTACGACCCCTCACCCACAGTGCTGCCTCACCTTACGACCCCTCCCCCACAGTGCTGCCTTACCTTACGACCCCTCACCCACAGTGCTGCCTTACCTTACGACCCCTCACCCACAGTGCTGCCTTACCTTACGACCCCTCACCCACAGTGCTGCCTTACCTTACGACCCCTCACCCACAGTGCTGCCTCACCTTACGACCCCTCACCCACAGTCCTACCTTACCCTACAATCCCCTCCCCCCACAGTGCGACTATGTTTTGTACAGTGTATTGGGTGAATCGTATCGGAGTGTGTTTTATGGTTGAGAGACTATGATGATGAATTGACTGATATTGTTTGATATTCCAGGGCATGCCTGGGCCTTCGGGAGAGAAGGGTGAAACTGGTGATGTTGGTCCAATGGTGAGTTCCTGTCCTTACTTGTCGAGGTCTCTCGGCTTTTAATAGTATTGTGTTATTACTAACAATGAGATTACAAGAGAGACCCCCTAACTTCAATCCGCGTGAGCTTAATACCAAAGGGACAGGTGGATATTTTTCTTTACGTTGTTTGTGAACGAGCAGTGGTCAGAAGAAAAAGCTTCGGCTTCACACTGTGCTGTTACCTCCTCCTGTACCGTCCTAAGATGCTGTCCCTAATGATTCTCTTTGTCTTTCCCTTCGCAGGGTCCACCTGGCCCCCCAGGTCCAAGAGGCCCGGCTGGTCCTTCCGGAGCAGATGTAAGTCCGCCTTCCTTTGTTAGTTTGAATTCGCTGTTTGCAAACCCGTGGCCGTGCTCACCTCTGACCCCGTTCTTGTCGTCTTGTGTCCGCAGGGTCCCCAAGGTCCCCCCGGAGGTCTCGGTAACCCAGGGTCTCTCGGCGAAAAGGTGAGCTGTCAGAAAACCTCACCCAACGCAGGAAAGAGTTGACGCTATCGTCATGTACAACTCAACCGGTTTATCATCAGCAAAGAGAGGGCAATTCGATCAGCACCAATTCTGGGTCATAGAGTTACTTGAACATTTAGTAAACTGGACTGAGAGACACTGAAAGTATCATAGTAGGTACAGCACAGGAGGAGACCATTCGGCCCATCGGGCCTGTGCCAACTCTTTGAAGGAGCTCTCCAATTAGTCCCATTCCCCTGCTCTTTCCCCATAGCCCTGCAATTTTTTCTTTCCCTAGTAGCCTCTTATCTTTCTTTTTGGAAACCTTAAGTGAAGGGGCCAGAGTGCAGATTGAAAAGAGTAGAGAAGAGTGGACTCGAGAGGCAATGGTTAGATGATGCCAAGCTTGGAATTTCGAAGCCTGTAGATTATTGGAAGAAGGGAAAAGCAACGCAGGAAAGAATGGACCTGGTTTTGAGGTCCTTGGAAAGTCTGACTTGAAGACATTAGGGGGTGATTTTAAACCCCCAAGAACGGGTGGGTTGGGGACGGGCGGGAGTTGAAAATAATTGTTTTTTCGGGTGGCAAAATTTTCGGACTTTGCATTTCCCAGTGAGAAGCCTGGACTTTTCCGCCCCGACGTTGATCCCGGAAATAAAGCCGGGTTGCGGTCGCGACCCAAAAAACAACTATTTTCAACTCCCGCCCGCCCCCAACCCACCCGTTCTCGGGGGTTAAAATCACCCCCGTTATGTCGAATCTTGATTTCAACAGAGAGAGGACGGTATATAGTGAGTTAATGATCAGTAAATCAGACTGAGAGAGACTCAGTGACCATATGTATAGTGAGTGGCTGGATGGCCAGTCAACTGGGCATGGAGACACAATAGATGATGGGTCTTTTTAATAGAATGGATATTTCAATTGTCTTGACGACATTTACTCTTGGATTTTCGAACTCCGTCGCAAACAGGGGGAGGGGTAACCTTCGGTCTTTGTTGTAAATTGATCCGGATTATCGAGAACATTTATTGAGCTGCTGTAATTGTCGTTCGCCTCATCCTCACCCGAAATGTCGTCTTCCCTTCAGGGCGAATCTGGTGAATCTGGAGCTCCAGGAATTCAAGGCGTTCCCGGACGAAGGGTACGTACAACGCCCGGGGTCCTCACCAGAGTGGGGCTGCGGTCGGCGGGAGGAGCATCTCGGCCCTGCCACGTCGGAAGGGTTAGGGAATAAACCTCGAGAGCGGGCAACAGGCAGCAAGCCGGATTGGAAGGGAGAGAGGGGACTGTCTGGGCAGGGTGGGGAGCGGCAATGATCTGGCGCCCAGTATCATCCACCCTAATCAGAATCTCCGACTGGGCCGGCTGAGTCGCACTGATCGCAGGCTGATTTATTCCTCAATCGGGTGACGGAGAGGGGAGGAGGTAATAAGTGACACCAGTCTGTTCATGCCACACTTAGGGTTATCCTGAGCTGATTAACACCGATCCAATCCAAGGTAATGGTTCGAACTTTCAACCATCCCTTCTGCATGCCCCCCCCGCTTCCCTTCGGCCCACCATTGGCCGTCCCACCACATGCCTTCAGCCGCCTTGTTCCCTCGCTGTGGAATTCCCTCCCCAAAACCTCTCCGGCTCCCTCTATTCATTGAGGACCCTCCTTAACACCCACCCCTTTGACCAAGTCACCCCCCCACCCCCACCGAATAACTTTCTTCGCTGGCCGTCCATTTTTGTCTGGTCACGCCTCTGAGATCCAACTCGGGACATTTTTTTTCGACATTAAGGTGCTGTATGAACGCAACCTGTTTCCGTCTCAATTTAAGAAAGCAAAAGTGAGCACCCATCCTGCTGGGGAGCTCGACTTGCCACCTCACGATCGCTGTCGGGATGGTGCAGACGCGTGGAAGTTGGGTGAGGGCACGTCCAAATTGGGCACGGAGCAAACCGTCGCTCTCTGTCCAGGCCCTGACGCCAAGAAGGGCCGCTCGGGCGAGTCGCTGAAGGCTTGGCAGGTGGCCCATTGGAACGGTAGCTCAGCCAGAGTGGGGGGGCGTCGCTGGGAGAGGAGGCCAGAGGAAACCGGGAGCGAAGCTAAAAGGAGACTGTCGATCCAACAGGCAAGAAATAACCTGCCCTTTCTCATGTGGTTCTTTTTTATTTAAAAAACAGGGTCCTAAAGGTGAAAGAGGAGAGAAAGGAGAGTCTGGACAGCCGGGCACTGCTGGACCTGCAGGCACCAAAGGACCCACCGGTGACGATGGACCCAAGGGCAATCCTGTAAGCCGGCCGCAAATCTGCCTCGCTGCTATATTTTCAACTCTTTCTGCGACTGCAGCGTTCAGCTTTCAGAGAGCCGATGATTGAGAGGTTTCGCTCAGTTATCTCCGGGAATGGGGTTAATTGGTTCAGAATCCCATGTACCAGCCCGAGGGGAAGGCCTGGACTTGAGTTGAGATGCGCCCTTCCTGCGTAGACTATGGCTGTAGTTCTTACGCTATTGGCTGCCGTATGCTGAGTTCTGCAACAACCAGTGCAGGGAATCCGATTGGTGCAAGTGGGTTAGATGGTGACCTTTCACCTGCGGGCCTTGGGTTTGATTCCAGCCCAGACCAATGGGATGTCAGTCTCCTCTGTCTGCTGGCTGTAAGGCCGCTATGTGAAAAGGACTCGGGCCGTCTCAACCCAGTTCCGCGTGGCCATTGGCCTCCAGCACACAATGGCACCAATTGGCAGTCTCATTGAGAGAGGCCTCGGGTGCTCATGGGATCCATGTGATTTATATCAATTAGTGTTAATTGTATTCAGGCGGTGCACATCAATTGGGGACTCTCTTGTATCCATTGAAAAGAGAGCTGATCTAGGGGGTGTTGTGGGTTTAATGTGGATCTCTGTGAATAAAGGCTTGGAAGCAACTGAAGACCAGGCTCTCGTATTCCATCATTCACCACCAGTTGTAACATCGGGCTGGATGATGTGAGGAATGTGATGGCTGGAGGTTGGGGCAGAGTAGTGGGAGCTTTACTCTGCACCTACTCTTGTGGCAGACTTTGTCTGGACAGAAATTGATACTTGTTGACGTGGCAACCAGATTTGAAGTGTTAAAAATATTAAAACAATCTTAAAATTAAAGCTAGGCCATTCAGGGGCGAAATCAGGAAGCACTTTTTCACACAAAGGGCAGTGGGAATCAGGAATTCCCTCCCCAAAAAGGCTATGGATTCTAGGGGACAATTGGACTAAGGTCAATAGATTTTTGTTAGGTGAGGGTATCAAGGGATACGGAGCAAAGGTGGGGAAATGGAGTTGAGGCGCAGATGAGCCATGATCTAACTGAATGGCCGAGCAGCCCTGAGGGGCTGAATGGCCTACTTCTGTTCCTAATTTCCCTATGTTCATTGAAAGGACGGACGGAGAGGACCATCATGTATAAATAAAACCTTCTCCACCGTCTCTGGAGTAAGGTCATGATACGAATGTCCTGGGCAGGTTGCCTTCTCTCTGCTGATGGTCAGTAAGCAGGGGGTTTCCTGATGTCCTGTGCCCTCTGTGTTGGGTCTGTGAGCAGAGGACCCATTGACCGTCCGAACCCTTTGCTGTAGCTGGGCGTCTCTTATTGTGCGGCGGTGATGCTGCAGGTTGACTGACCTGCCATTTATTTCACCTCTCTTTCTCCCCGCAGGGTCCTGTTGGTTTCCCTGGTGATCCCGGCCCGCCTGGTGAACTTGGACCACGCGTAAGTGTCAACGGACTTTGCAGAACTTCTCATCCTCGTTCTTAAAAAATGTTATTGGTGCTATTGTCGCTCGTCTGAACTTTGCTCCCCTGTTCCTTCCACTCTGTCTTTCTGTTTCATTCACGGGATGTGGGCGTCGCTGGCGAGGCCGGCATTTATTGCCCATCCCTAATTGCCCTTGAGAAGGTGGTGGTGAGCCGCCTTCTTGAACCGCTGCAGTCCGTGTGGTGAAGGTTCTCCCACAGTGCTGTTGGGAAGGGAGTTCCAGGATTTTGACCCAGCGACGATGAAGAAACGGCGATATATTTCCAAGTCGGGATGGTGTGTGACTTGCAGGGGAACTTTGAAGTCTCCCTCCTTCCTGTGTTGAATCAAAACTCACTACACCGTTTCCCACTCCAACTCGATCCTTTCCCAGGACCTCAAACACTTGAAACTCGTCCCCTCCCACAATCATCCCTTCCTGCTACATTCGACAAGCTTTTCAAAGCCAAGCTTAGCATCACCTTATTTGGAGAGAGCCTTTGGCTCAGTGGTAATATTCCCACCTCTGAGTCAGAAGATGCAGGGTTCAAACCAGGGGTGGGTGGTGACCTGGAGCTCCGGCTCTGAATTCTGGGTTGACGTCCAATGGGATCCTGTGTGTTCTTTCCCCCCTCCCTGTATCCTCATGTTTTCCTGCTCGAACTCACTCTTTCTCAGGACCTCAAAACCTCTGGAGCTCCTCCCCTCCCTTGGTCTTGCCTTCTTTCTATGAACTACAAGTTCTTGGGCGTAGCTTAGACGTTCTCCATTTATCTAATCCATAACTCTTTTCAAACTTGGTGACGTCCTGCACTGTAGGCCTCGGCCCTTCACCTGACCCCGTCCTACACTGTAGGCCTCGGCCCTTCACCTGACCCCGTCCTAGACTGTAGGCCTCGGCCCTTCACCTGACCCCGTCCTACACTGTAGGCCTCGGCCCTTCACCTGACCCCGTCCTACACTGTAGGCCTCGGCCCTTCACCTGACCCCGTCCTACACTGTAGGCCTCGACCCTTCACCTGACCCCGTCCTACACTGTAGGCCTCGACCCTTCACCTGACCCCGTCCTACACTGTAGGCCTCATCCTTTCACCTGACCCCGTCCTACACTGTAGGCCTCATCCTTTCACCTGACCCCGTCCTACACTGTAGGCCTCATCCTTTCACCTGACCCCGTCCTACACTGTAGGCCTCGACCCTTCACCTGACCCCGTCCTACACTGTAGGCCTCGACCCTTCACCTGACCCCGTCCTACACTGTAGGCCTCGGCCCTTCACCTGACCCTGTCCTAGACTGTAGGCCTCGACCCTTCACCTGACCCCGTCCTACACTGTAGGCCTCGGCCCTTCACCTGACCCTGTCCTACACTGTAGGCCTCGGCCCTTCACCTGACCCCGTCCTACACTGTAGGCCTCGGCCCTTCACCTGACCCCGTCCTACACTGTAGGCCTCATCCCTTCACCTGACCCCGTCCTACACTGTAGGCCTCGGCCCTTCACCTGACCCTGTCCTAGACTGTAGGCCTCGGCCCTTCACCTGACCCCGTCCTACACTTTAGGCCTCATCCCTTCACCTTGCAGCTAAGAATCTGTGCAACTGAAATGTGAGCCAGAAATTACTCTTATGAGCTACTTGTTCTCCTGTTTAAAATTGGAGCCCACCATTACGTGGCCCCTTTTCAGAAGGGATTCAGTTGGGCCCGTCAACCAGAGCTGTTTGATTGTAGTCAAGCTTAGACTTGTCTTTCTTTTCTTCCCGTTTTAGGGTCAAGATGGTGCCAAAGGTGAAAGTGGAGAGGACGGCGAGCAAGGACAAGCTGTAAGTAGTGATGGAGCTCTGATCCCACAGGTTTTGTTTGGGTGTCTCTGAAGGTTCATTGACTCCTTTCTCTCCGTTTCCTTCTCACGCAGGGGTCTCCAGGTCCAACTGGTGAAGTGGGCCCACCAGGTCCTCCCGGAAAGAGGGTAAGCAAACATTTGCGATAAGGTTATTCATACGGAATGCTTAGGGGCTTTATTCGGTGAGTGCCTGACGCATACAGACCAGCAAGGCCTTAGGTTTGATACCTGCTCTGTGCTGATTCAACTCATCAGGAGCCCAGGAGCCGTGAATTCTAAATCTCAGGTCTAGGGGCTGTGTTAGGTCTATATCTGGGGTCTAGGGGCTGTGTGAGTCTATATCTGGGGTCTAGGGGCTGTATGGGGTCTATATCTGGGTCTAGGGGCTGTGTGAGTCTATATCTGGGTCTAGGGGCTGTATGGGGTCTATATCTGGGTCTAGGGGCTGTGTGAGGTCTGTATCTGGGGTCTAGGGGCTGTATGAGGTCTATATCTGGGTCTAGGGGCTGTGTGAGGTCTATATCTGGGGTCTAGGGGCTGTATGGGGTCTATATCTGGGTCTAGGGGCTGTGTGAGGTCTATATCTGGGTCTAGGGGCTGTATGGGGTCTATATCTGGGTCTAGGGGCTGTGTGAGGTCTGTATCTGGGGTCTAGGGGCTGTATGAGGTCTATATCTGGGTCTAGGGGCTGTGTGAGGTCTATATCTGGGTCTAGGGGCTGTGTGAGGTCTATATCTGGGGTCTAGGGGCTGTATGAGGTCTATATCTGGGTCTAGGGGCTGTGTGAGGTCTATATCTGGGTCTAGGGGCTGTGTGAGGTCTATATCTGGGGTTTAGGGGCTGTGTGAGGTCTATATCTGGGTCTAGGGGCTGTGTGAGGTCTATATCTGGGGTCTAGGGGCTGTATGGGGTCTATATCTGGGTCTAGGGGCTGTGTGAGGTCTATATCTGGGTCTAGGGGCTGTATGGGGTCTATATCTGGGGTCTAGGGGCTGTGTGAGGTCTGTATCTGGGGTCTAGGGGCTGTATGGGGTCTATATCTGGGGTCTAGGGGCTGTGTGAGGTCTATATCTGGGTCTAGGGGCTGTGTGAGGTCTATATCTGGGGTCTAGGGGCTGTGTGAGGTCTATATCTGGGTCTAGGGGCTGTATGAGGTCTATATCTGGGTCCAGGGGCTGTGTGAGGTCTATATCTGGGGTCTAGGGGCTGTATGGGGTCTATATCTGGGTCTAGGGGCTGTGTGAGGTCTATATCTGGGTCTAGGGGCTGTGTGAGGTCTGTATCTGGGGTCTAGGGGCTGTGTGAGGTCTATATCTGGGTCTAGGGGCTGTGTGAGGTCTATATCTGGGTCTAGGGGCTGTGTGAGGTCTATATCTGGGTCTAGGGCCTGTGTGAGGTCTATATCTGGGGTCTAGGGCCTGTGTGAGGTCTATATCTGGGTCTAGGGCCTGTGTGAGGTCTATATCTGGGTCTAGGGGCTGTATGGGGTCTATATCTGGGTCTAGGGGCTGTGTGAGGTCTATATCTGGGTCTAGGGGCTGTATGGGGTCTATATCTGGGTCTAGGGGCTGTGTGAGGTCTATATCTGTGTCTAGGGCCTGTGTGAGGTCTATATCTGGGTCTAGGGACTGTGTGAGGTCTATATCTGGGGTCTAGGGGCTGTGTGAGGTCTGTATCTGGGTCTAGGGCCTGTGTGAGGTCTATATCTGGGTCTAGGGCCTGTGTGAGGTCTATATCTGGGTCTAGGGCCTGTGTGAGGTCTATATCTGGGTCTAGGGCCTGTGTGAGGTCTATATCTGGGGTCTAGGGCCTGTGTGAGGTCTATATCTGGGTCTAGGGCCTGTGTGAGGTCTATATCTGGGTCTAGGGGCTGTATGGGGTCTATATCTGGGTCTAGGGGCTGTGTGAGGTCTATATCTGGGTCTAGGGGCTGTATGGGGTCTATATCTGGGTCTAGGGGCTGTGTGAGGTCTATATCTGGGTCTAGGGCCTGTGTGAGGTCTATATCTGGGTCTAGGGACTGTGTGAGGTCTGTATCTGGGGTCTAGGGGCTGTGTGAGGTCTATATCTGGGTCTAGGGCCTGTGTGAGGTCTATATCTGGGTCTAGGGCCTGTGTGAGGTCTATATCTGGGTCTAGGGCCTGTGTGAGGTCTATATCTGGGTCTTGGGGCTTTGTGAGGTCTATATCTGGGTCTAGGGCCTGTGTGAGGTCTATATCTGGGTCTAGGGCCTGTGTGAGGTCTATATCTGGGGTTTAGGGCTGTGTGAGGTCTATATCTGGGGTCTAGGGGCTGTGTGAGGTCTATATCTGGGTCTAGGGGCTGTGTGAGGTCTATATCTGGGTCTAGGGCCTGTGTTAGGTCTATATCTGGGTCTAGGGCCTGTGTGAGGTCTATATCTGGGGTTTAGGGCTGTGTGAGGTCTATATCTGGGGTCTAGGGGCTGTGTGAGGTCTATATCTGGGTCTAGGGCCTGTGTGAGGTCTATATCTGGGGTCTAGGATCTGTGTTAGGTCTATATCTGGGTCTAGGGGCTGTGTGAGGTCTATATCTGGGGTTTAGGGCTGTGTGAGGTCTATATCTGGGTCTAGGGCCTGTGTGAGGTCTATATCTGGGGTTTAGGGCTGTGTGAGGTCTATATCTGGGGTTTAGGGCTGTGTGAGGTCTATATCTGGGGTCTAGGGGCTGTGTGAGGTCTATATCTGGGGTCTAGGGGCTGTGTGAGGTCTATATCTGGGGTTTAGGGCCTGTGTGAGGTCTATATCTGGGGTTTAGGGCTGTGTGAGGTCTATATCTGGGGTTTAGGGCTGTGTGAGGTCTATATCTGGGGTTTAGGGCCTGTGTGAGGTCTATATCTGGGGTTTAGGGCTGTGTGAGGTCTATATCTGGGTCTAGGGGCTGTGTGAGGTCTATATCTGGGGTCTCGGGCCTGTGTGAGGTCTATATCTGGGGTCTAGGGGCTGTGTGAGGTCTATATCTGGGGTCTAGGGGCTGTGTGAGGTCTATATCTGGGGTCTAGGGGCTGTGTGAGGTCTATATCTGGGGTCTAGGGGCTGTGTGAGGTCTATATCTGGGGTCTAGGGGCTGTGTGAGGTCTATATCTGGGTCTAGGGGCTGTGTGAGGTCTATATCTGGGGTCTAGGGGCTGTGTGAGGTCTATATCTGGGGTCAAGGGGCTGTGTGAGGTCTATATCTGGGGTCTAGGGCCTGTGTGAGGTCTATATCTGGGACTAGGGGCTGTGTGAGGTCTATATCTGGGGTCTAGGGGCTGTGTGAGGTCTATATCTGGGGTCTAGGGGCTGTGTGAGGTCTATATCTGGGGTCTAGGGGCTGTGTGAGGTCTATATCTGGGGTCTAGGGGCTGTGTGAGGTCTATATCTGGGGTCTAGGGGCTGTGTGAGGTCTATATCTGGGGTCTAGGGCCTGTGTGAGGTCTATATCTGGGACTAGGGGCTGTGTGAGGTCTATATCTGGGGTCTAGGGGCTGTGTGAGGTCTATATCTGGGGTCTAGGGGCTGTGTGAGGTCTATATCTGGGGTCTAGGGGCTGTGTGAGGTCTATATCTGGGGTCTAGGGGCTGTGTGAGGTCTATATCTGGGTCTAGGGGCTGTGTGAGGTCTATATCTGGGGTTTAGGGCTGTGTGAGGTCTATATCTGGGGTCTAGGGGCTGTGTGAGGTCTATATCTGGGGTTTAGGGCTGTGTGAGGTCTATATCTGGGGTTTAGGGCCTGTGTGAGGTCTATATCTGGGGTTTAGGGCCTGAGTGAGGTCTATATTTGAAGCCCCCTGCCCTCGGTCACTCAAACGTTGTCTGGCGTTGCCCCGCGCTCCTGCCCTTGTTGGGCCTCCTGGAGGCTCACAGTGCAGCCCCTGAACGATGATGAAGAAACTGTCGAATGCAATGAGGGGTTGTTGGGGGAACACAAGTACTAATGAGCGTGGTGGACATAAATGGGGAAGTCTTCTTCACCGATGAAGGTTGATAGAATGGCGGAATAAGTTGCCGGGGAGGCCCACGGGGGTGGGCCCTGTAAACCGGTTGACTGGGGGGTGCGTCAGGGCGGATGTGGCGAGGTGGAGTTGACCTGCCATCACGGGACGTCTTGTTGGGGCCGAAAGGCCTTCTCGCATTTTCTGACGTCACCTCCCCATTCTCAGGTTTCCAGTGCTGGTGATGGTCCCTGTCCTTCTCCACCTCCGGGTGTAACATCTCGTTCTCTCTCTCTGTTTGTTTTCTCGCAGGGTCCGGCCGGAGCACGCGGTCCCGAGGGGCGAGAGGGAGAAAAAGGAAGCAAGGTAACGGGTTTCTGAGACCCCCCCCCCCCATCCTGGGGCCGTTCGCTCGAGTCGGTGCGGAGGTAGGGAGGGGACACGGTGCTGGGGTCGGGGAGGGTGGGCCATGCGGTGGAGCCTGCCACAGCCGTGCCCGTGGAGTGCAAGGCCTACCACTGGGAAGTGGTCCAACAGCCATTTCAAGAAGGCGAGGGGCAGCATCTGGTGCCCGAACGGTTTGCCTGGGCGCCCAGTCGGTAGACCAGCCTCCCGGCACCTCGGAGAGGCTTTGGTGAATGGAGGGAGAGGAGGCGACGTGGGGTGGACATCTGGACACCCTGGCCTTCAAGAGGACGGAGCAGCTGAAAACCAGCTCCCTTTCAGCAGCGGAATAATACCGAGTGCACTCTGAGGCTCCTGTTGCGCAGCTGCTGTAACCAGGAGCAATGCCACGGGAGACCCGCCGGTATGTCCGAGAGCTGGAGAGGGGTGAGCCTCAGGATGATTCTTTCCTGATCCCGGTGGATGAATCAGTGGCCGGTCGGTGTGACGGGCCTTCCCCTCTCGAATCTCCCTCTGGGGTGTTCCGTTTGGCCTCAGTGATCCCTTGTTCGGATCGAGGGGGGGAAAAAAACCCAACTCTCCGCCCCCCCACCCCGCCGAGCTCACTGCCCCCCGTTGTGGGAGTGCGCGGATATTGGCCGTGGACAGGGTGGGCTGTGCCTCACCCTTCTGGTTTATTTACAGGCCCACGTTTACGGTCGGGGTTGGCGTACGGAAGAATGGGCGACACAGCAGAGGTCGGGGGTGGGCGGCGGGGGGGTTCCAGTCACCTGGCCAGGAGCCAGCGGCTCGAGGAGCGGAGAATGGGGGCGGGCGGGGGGGGGGGGAGGGAGGGAGGAGAGGAGAAGATGGCTCCAAACCGTCCGATTGGCCATGTCGCGGGGCGGCCGAGCGGCCGTGGGACCTGATGCTGCAGGTTTCCATTCGTTAACCTGTTGGCTGTTTCTTTGCTTTTATTTCAGGGTGAATCTGGTGCAGCAGGACCTCCTGGGAAGGTTGGTCCTGTCGGCCCGCAGGGCACCCCAGGGAAACAGGGTCCCGAGGGTCTCCGGGGCATTCCTGGTGCTGTGGTGAGTCCTGTTGGTCGGTGAGGAGGGAGGGGGTTTCAGACATCGGTTGTCACGCGTGTGCGTTCTGACAGGGAACTGCTCAGCGAACCTCTTAAAGGTGTCCCCTGAGCCGCGACTGACAACAGTTTAACTGGTGGAACGGTGAGGGATGTCTCGGTGGGTTTTTGCGCTCTGGTGAGACAGCGATAAAGACCCTCGTCCGTTCCTTAACTCAAAGGCTGCACCCCAGAACACGATAGAAGTTTCTCTTTCACCTTTCTCAGTGACTGCCTCAGTGATTCAGCTCATTGAAGTCACGGAAGGAGGCCATTCGGCCCACCGTGCCTGGGCCGGCTCTTTGAAAGAGCTTTCCAATTAGTCCCACTCCCCTGCCCTTTCCCCGCAGCCCTGCGTTTTTTCCTTCTCAAGTATTTATCCGATTCCCTTTTGAAAGTTATGATTGAATCTTTCAGGCAGTGAATTCCAGATCAGAACAACTCGCTGCGTTAAAAAAAAAAGACTCATCTCCCCTCTGGTTCTTTCGCCGATTGTCTTAAATCTGTATCCTCTGGTCACCGACCCACCTGCCAGTGGAAACTGTTTACATAGAACTACATGGAATGTACAGCACAGAAACAGGCCATTCGGCCCAACAGGTCCATGCTGGTGTTTATGCTCCACACGAGCCTCCCCCCTCCCGACTTCATCTCACCCCATCACCATATCCTTCCATTCCTTTCTCCCTCATTTGTTTATCCAGCGTCCCCTTAAATGCGACTCACCTCAACCACTCCTTGTGGGAGCGAGTCCCACATTCTCACCACTCTCTGGCTGAAGACGTTTCTCCTCAATTCCCTATTGGATTTATTAGTGACTCTCTTATATTTATGGCCCCCTGGTTCTGGTCTCCCCCACAAGTGGAAACATCTGTACGTCTACCCTATCGAACCCCTTTCATAATCTTAAAGCCCTCTATCAGGTCGCCCCTCTGCCTTCTCTTTTCTAGAGAAAAGAGCCCCAGCCTGTTCAATCTTTCCCGATAATATATCCTCCCAATTCTGGTATCATCCTAGTAAATCTTATTTGCACCTTCGCCAGTCCCTCGGGATAGTTTCTCCCTCTTTACTCTCTCAAAACCCCATATTATTTTGAACGCTTCTATTAAATCTCCCCGTAACCTTCTCTGCTCTAAGGAGAACAATTCCAGCTTCTCCAGTCTCTCCACATATCTGAAGTCCATCACCCCTGGAACCATTCTGGTAAATCTATTTCTTGGAATGTGGATATTTACCGTTTGCCGTACATCAGTCAGGGATCAGTACCGAGCGTCCGCTGTACAAGTTGAGGCAGGACGGGGTGCACTTCCTCTACGAGTCTGTGAGGGTGGAGTGTGCGCAAACCCTCACGCACAGGAGGCGTGCGCGGCGTCTCATGTACGCGATGAGCCCCCGCGTTGGGGGAGGGAGCTGAGCTGCGTGGGTCAGAACAGGTGCCCGCCCTGTGTGGGTACACGAGGTGGGGACAGAGGTTCACGCGATGGGACAGCCCGCCCCAGAGTAGGAGACCAGTGCGGCACGGAACCCTTCCGCGCCGCTGAACGCGGCGGAAGAGCTGTGAATCCTGCCCGACTGCTTGAGGTGGGAGAGGCGCCCAAGGGTGCTTCTCCCCGGCCTTCGCTACTGCTGATCTACCGCAGGTGGCCTCTCGATCAGCCTCTGCGTTCCTCGATACAGGAGTGTGCAGATCCGGTACAAGTGCACGAGGTGGGGAGGACGTTTCCCAGAGGAGTCTCCATCAGGTGGAGAGGTGTGTGAACCCATGAGTACATGGGATTGAAGAGGTGCAGCCACTGCGCAGGGGAGGTGTACACGCTATCAGTTTGAACAGTGGAATTCTGAGTTCTCGCGCTCACACTCTCTCCCTCTCGTGCTGTCTCTTGTGTCCTCGCTCTCTCTCCCGTACCCTCGCTCTCTCTCCCGTACCCTCGCTCTCTCTCCCGTACCCTCGCTCTCTCCCTCTCGTGCTGTCTCTCGTGTCCTCGCTCTCTCTCCCGTACCCTCGCTCTCTCTCCCGTACCCTCGCTCTCTCTCCCGTGCCCTCCCTCTCTCTCCCGTGCCCTCGCTCTCTCTCCCATACCCTCACTCTCTCTCCCGTGCCCTCGCTCTCTCTCCCGTGCCCTCCCTCTCTCTCCCGTACCCTCGCTCTCTCTCCCGTACCCTCGCTCTCTCTCCCGTACCCTCGCTCTCTCTCCCGTACCCTCGCTCTCTCTCCCGTACCCTCGCCCTCTCTCCCGTGCCCTCCCTCTCTCTCCCGTACCCTCGCTCTCTCTCCCGTACCCTCGCTCTCTCTCCCGTACCCTCCCTCTCTCTCCCGTGCCCTCGCTCTCTCTCCCGTGCCCTCGCTCTCTCTCCCGTACCCTCGCTCTCTCTCCCGTACCCTCGCTCTCTCTCCCGTACCCTCGCTCTCTCTCCCGTGCCCTCCCTCTCTCTCCCGTACCCTCGCTCTCTCTCCCGTACCCTCGCTCTCTCTCCCGTACCCTCGCTCTCTCTCCCGTACCCTCGCTCTCTCTCCCGTACCCTCGCTCTCTCTCCCGTACCCTCGCTCTCTCCCTCTCGTGCCCTCGCTCTCTCCCTCTCATGCCCTCACTCTCTCTCCCTCGCGCCCTCACTCTCTCCCTCGCGCCCTCGCTCCCTCTCTCTCGCTCCCTCGCTCTCGCGTCCTCGCTCCCTCTCTCTCGCTCCCTCGCTCTCGCGTCCTCGCTCCCTCTCTCTCGCGTCCTCGCTCCCTCTCTCTCGCTCCCTCTCTCTCGCATCCTCGCTCCCTCTCTCTCGCTCCCTCGCTCCCTCTCTCTCGCTCCCTCTCTCTCGCTCTCTCTCTCTCGCTCCCTCTCTCTCGCTCCCTCTCTCTCGCTCCCTCTCTCTCGCTCCCTCTCTCCTCTCTCTCGCTCCCTCTCTCTCGCGCCCTCGCTCCCTCTCTCTCGCTCCCTCTCTCTCGCTCTCTCTCTCTCGCTCCCTCTCTCTCGCGCCCTCGCTCCCTCTCTCTCGCTCCCTCTCTCTCGCTCTCTCTCTCTCGCTCCCTCTCTCTCGCTCCCTCTCTCTCGCGTCCTCGCTCCCTCTCTCTCGCTCCCTCTCTCTCGCATCCTCGCTCCCTCTCTCTCGCTCCCTCGCTCCCTCTCTCTCGCTCCCTCTCTCTCGCTCTCTCTCTCTCGCTCCCTCTCTCTCGCTCCCTCTCTCTCGCTCCCTCTCTCTCGCTCCCTCTCTCTCGCTCCCTCGCTCCTCTCTCTCGCTCCCTCTCTCTCGCGCCCTCGCTCCCCCTCTCTCGCGCCCTCGCTCCCTCTCTCTCGCGCCCTCG
Organism: Heptranchias perlo; assembly: GCF_035084215.1. Classification (NCBI taxonomy): domain Eukaryota; kingdom Metazoa; phylum Chordata; class Chondrichthyes; order Hexanchiformes; family Hexanchidae; genus Heptranchias; species Heptranchias perlo. Next base: position 14,286,872 of record NC_090363.1, read on the forward strand.
CTCCCTCTCTCTCGCGCCCTCGCTCCCTCTCTCTCGCGCCCTCGCTCCCCCTCTCTCGCGCCCTCGCTCCCCCTCTCTCGCGCCCTCGCTCCCCCTCTCTCGCGCCCTCGCTCCCCCTCTCTCGCGCCCTCGCTCCCCCTCTCTCGCGCCCTCGCTCCCCCTCTCTCGCGCCCTCGCTCCCCCTCTCTCGCGCCCTCGCTCCCTCTCTCTCGCGCCCTCGCTCCCTCTCTCTCGCGCCCTCGCTCCCTCTCTCTCGCGCCCTCTCTCGCGCCCTCGCTCCCTCTCTCTCGCGCCCTCGCTCTCCCTCTCTCGCGCCCTCGCTCCCTCGCTCTCGCTCCCCCTCTCTCGCGCCCTCGCTCCCTCGCTCTCGCTCCCTCTCTCTCGCGCCCTCGCTCCCTCTCTCTCGCGCCCTCGCTCCCTCTCTCTCGCGCCCTCGCTCCCTCTCTTGCTCTCTCTCTCGCGCCCTTGCTCGCTCTCTCTCTAGTGCTCTCTCTCTCGCAAACTCTCTCATGCTCTCCCTCACACTCTCTCACACATTCTCTCTGTCTGTATCTGTCTCTGTCTGTCAATCTCTTTCTGTTTCTCTGTCTGTTTCTCTCTTGCTCTCTCTCTATCTCTGTCTGTCTGTCCCTCTGTCTGTCTGTCTCTTTTTCTCCTCTCTCTCTCTGTCTGTCTCTTTTTCTCCCCCCTCTCTCTCTGTCCCTCTCTTTTTCTCCCCTCTCTCTCCATCTGCCTGTCTCTCTTCTTTTCTTGTCTCTCTCCTTTTCTCCTCTCTCTGTCTCTCTGTTTTATCTCCTATTGTTACTGATGACTTTCTTCCTTTGACAGGGTGAACAAGGATCTCCTGGAATCTCTGGACAGGCTGGACCTCCTGGTCCAATGGTACGTAAACTATGCTGGCATTTCACCTCTGGCCCATACTGCCTGTTGGGACATCCAGGCCAGTCAGGGATACAGAGATAGGTTTGATACATGAAGCCACTGGTTGTGAACAAGATGTAGCTCTGAGCTCCATGAATCCAATGAGATGGTTCTGTGAGCATTAATTCTTAGGGTAATCTGTCAGTCTCTGAGTAGGATTGTGGGTCTTGTGAATGTATCTGGGTGGGCTTATGGGGCATGTGGATGTATCTGGGCGGATTTTCAGGTACCTGAGTGTATTTGGGTTGGTTGTCAGGTATATCAATGTATCTGGGTGGATTTTCAGGTACATCAATGTACTTAGGTTGGTTTTCATGTATATCGATGTACTTGGGTGGATTTTCAGGTATATCAATATATCTGGGCAGATTTTCAGGTACCTGAGTGTATTTGGGTTGGTTGTCAGGTACATCAATGTACTTAGGTTGGTTTTCAGGCATATCGATGTACTTGGGTGGATTTTCAGGTATATCAATATATCTGGGCAGATTTTCAGGTATATCCATGTATCTGGGCAGATTTTCGGGTATATCCATATATCTGGGCGGATTTTCAGGTATATCCATGTATCTGGGCAGATTTTCAGGTATATCAATGTATCTGGATGGACTTTCATGTATATCAATGTATCTGGGTTGGTTTTCAGGTATATCAATGTATCTGGGTGGATTTTCAGGTATATCAATGTATCTGGGTTGGTTTTCAGGTATATCAATGTATCTGGGTTGGTTTTCAGGTATATCAATGTACTTGGGTTGCATTACTGTGTTGTGCACCATACTGTAGACTTATGATGATAATTGTTCTCCTGTTTGATTCCTCTGTTCTGTAGGGACCACCGGGTTTACCTGGCTTGAAGGGAGATGGTGGTGCTAAGGGAGAGAAGGTAAGACTTCCCAGTCACACCTGCAGTGTTCCAAAGGATGGGCAGATTTCATTGCGGGGGGGGGTCACACAGGTTATGAACACCAGCCTCTCACTCATCTCATACTGAAATCTAGAAAGATGGGCCTTTCACTTCCCCTGTTGGGAAGTGTGCTCCCTAAGGATTGGTCATGGACCAGGAAGTACCAGCAAGTATCTGGAATGTCAGCTCATTCCACGGCGATTGGTGTGATCTCGAGGAATCAGCACGGCGTCCCCTCAAAAACCGGGCTGAGGGTCCAAAACGCAGCAATGCTGCCACCTCTTGACACTGGATGTGCGGCAAATGCCCTGTGAGGTAATTTGACACATTCTACGTGTGATCAACAACAACTTGCATTTATATAGCGCCTTTAACAAAGTAAGACGTCCCAAGGCGCTTCACAGGAGAGATTATCAGACAAATACGGAGATTTTAGAACAGGTGCTCAAAAGTTTGGTCAAAGAGATAGGTTTTAAGCAGTGTCTGAAAGAAGGAGAGAGAGGTGGAGAGACGGAGATGTTTAGGGAGAGAATTCCATAGCTTAGGGCCTAGCCAAACACGGCCACCAATGGTGGAGCGATTAAAATCGGGGGTACATAAGATGCTAGAATTTAAGGAGCGGAGAGATCTCGGAGGGTTGTAGGGCTGGAGGAGGTTACAGAGACAGGGAGCAGGGGCGAGGCCATGGAGGGATTTGAACACAAGGATAACAATTTTAAAATGGAGGCATTGCCGGACCGGGAGCCGATGTATCTGAGTCTATGTTTGTCCCTCTCTGGTCCCTGTATCTGTGTCTATGTTTGTCCCTCTCTGGTGCCTCTATCTGTGTCTATGTTTGTCCCTCTCTGGTCCCTGTATCTTGGTCTATGTTTGTCCCTCTCTGGTCCCTGTATCTGAGTCTATGTTTGTCCCTCTCTGGTCCCTGTATCTGTGTCTATGTTTGTCCCTCTCTGGTCCCTGTATCTTGGTCTATGTTTGTCCCTCTCTGGGCCCTCTATCTGGGTCTATGTTTGTCCCTCTCTGGGCCCTCTATCTGTGTCTATGTTTGTCCCTCTCTGGGCCCTCTATCTGTGTCTATGTTTGTCCCTCTCTGGTCCCTGTATCTGTGTCTATGTTTGTCCCTCTCTGGGCCCTCTATCTGGGTCTATGTTTGTCCCTCTCTGGTCCCTGTATCTGAGTCTATGTTTGTCCCTTTCTGGGCCCTCTATCTGTGTCTATGTTTGTCCCTCTCTGGTCCCTGTATCTGTGTCTATGTTTGTCCCTCTCTGGGCCCTCTATCTGGGTCTATGTTTGTCCCTCTCTGGGCCCTCTATCTGTGTCTATGTTTGTCCCTCTCTGGTCCCTGTATCTGTGTCTATGTTTGTCCCTCTCTGGGCCCTCTATCTGGGTCTATGTTTGTCCCTCTCTGGGCCCTGTATCTGTGTCTATGTTTGTTCCCCTCTGGTCCCTCTATCTGGGTCTTCGTTTGACCCTGTGTGAATCATATATTTGTCGTTCTGCAGTTCTGTATTGACCAGTTTGTGATGCTACTTTTACTCCCTTTAATTTCACATGTTCACCCCTCTGTGTTTCTGTTTCAGGGTCACCCTGGTCTCATTGGATTAATTGGACCTCCAGGAGAGCAGGGAGAGAAGGGAGACCGAGGTCTCCAGGGTCCTCAGGGAATAGAAGGTCATAAAGGAGACAATGTAATTACCCACATTCTCCAGGGTTCAAAACTGGCACCAGTTTCCTGCAGCATTTTAGTAACAGTATTTATTACCGTGTCTGTGTTGTGCTATTACAGAATGAAATCGTTACAGCTCCCCGAAGGTCCCAGGTTCAATCCTGGTCTGCGCTGTGTCAGCTGGTATCAGCCACTTGGCCTCAGTGCCGCTGGGCAAGGGTGGAGTGAAATTGCTTGTTGAGTGTGTGTGGGCCTTGGATCCATGGTGGGCTGCGATACCTCGACACTCACTCAGCTCTCACAGGAAGAACGGCCATTTGCTTGAGTTCCTGAATGACTGTCAACTCTTGTGTGAAGGTGTCGGTCCCTCGCGGGGTCGGGGTCCCTCGCAGGGTCGGGGTCCCTCGCGGGGTCGGTCCCTCGCGGGGTCGGTCCCTCGCGGGGTCGGTCCCTCGCGGGGTCGGGGTCCCTCGTGGGGTCGGAGTCTGTCGTGGGTTCGGTCCCTCGCAGGGTCGGGGTCCCTCGCGGGGTCGGTCCCTCGCGGGGTCGGTCCCTCGCGGGGTCGGTCCCTCGCGGGGTCGGGGTCCCTCGTGGGGTCGGAGTCTGTCGTGGGTTCGGTCCCTCGTGGGGTCGGGGTCCCTCGTGAGGTCGGTCCCTCGTGGGGTCGGGGTCCCTCGTGGGGTCGGTCCCTCGTGGTGTTGCGTTTTTACAATGTTAGACTAAGTGTTCTACTATTAGAGCAGTATGCTGTGACTGTGTTACGCTGCAGCATTGGACTATTTACAGTGTTTAGAGTATTACAGTGTGAGGCTATTACACCAAAACACTATTAGCTTTAGACAAGTTTGATACTTGTATATACTGGTTGGTTCTGGGAGACATTTAAAGACATGGAAAGAGAGGCTTACAGACAACTTGGGAGATGTACAGAACAAAAATGAGAGCAACACAGAGAGTGACAGTGAGTGTGAGTGACAGTGAGTGTAAGTGATGGAGGGGGGGAATGATGGAGGGAGAGAATGATGGAGGAAGGGAGTGATGGAGGGATAGAGGGAGGGAGTGACGGAGGGACGGAAGGAGGGAGTGACGGAGGGACGGAAGGAGGGAGTGACGGAGGGAGGGAATGACGGAGGGAGGGAGTGACGGAGGGACAGAGGGAGTGAGTGAGTGACAGATAGCAAGAGAGTGAGTGACAGACAGAGAGGGAGTGAGTGACGGACAGACAGACAGACAGACAGAGAGAGAGAGACACATACACACACACAGAACCAAGTGCAGAAAAAGGGAGACAGAAAGAATAGAAATTGAGAGAGAAGCAGAGAAACATTTTTCCATGAGCCCCACCACAGGGATCACCAAGTTACCTAAAGCAGTAAAGAGCTTCCCTCGTGCTCAATGGCGTGTTTATTTTTCACTTTTTCTTCTCCTTGACCCTAGGGTATTTCTGGTGGGAGTGGCCCTTCGGGTCCTTCAGGTCCTCCTGGTTTACCGGTAAGTTTAACCACCGCTCGGAGATAACGCTGTTTAATGGCACTGAGCTCAAGAGCATCACCGTACCCGGCAGTAACTTAGCCCGGCAGTAACTTACCTCCTCCCACCCTACTTCATCTCACCCTATCAGGTTAGTCTCAGCTTAGATTCTGCCGAGACTTGCCCTGGTCCAGTGGGCCTGGGTCCCCAGGATCAAACTGCTGATACTTTAGGTACCAGCTGGCAACCTCAGTCAGAGGGGATATTGGATGGTTGCCGTGGGAAATGGGAAAACGCCTCTCTGCTGCTGGAGGGGGCACTCTTCTAAAATTGGGGCTGGGGCACATTGTTGAGACAGTGTAGAGGGAGCTTTACTCTGCATCTAACCCTGTACCTGCCCTGGGAGTGTTTGATGGGACAGTGTAGAGGGAGCTTTACTCTGTATCTAACCCGTGCTGTACCTGCCCTGGGAGTGTTTGATGGGACAGTGTAGAGGGAGCTTTACTCTGTATCTAACCCATGCTGTACCTGCCCTGGGAGTGTTTGATGGGACAGTGTAGAGGGAGCTTTACTCTGTATCTAACCCGTGCTGTACCTGCCCTGGGAGTGTTTGATGGGACAGTGTAGAGCGAGCTTTACGCTGTATCTAACCCGTGCTGTACCTGCCCTGGGAGTGTTTGATGGGACAGTGTAGAGGGAGCTTTACTCTGTATCTAACCCGTGCTGTACCTGCCCTGGGAGTGTTTGATGGGACAGTGTAGAGGGAGCTTTACGCTGTATCTAACCCGTGCTGTACCTGCCCTGGGAGTGTTTGATGGGACAGTGTAGAGGGAGCTTTACTCTGTATCTAACCCGTGCTGTACCTGCCCTGGGAGTGTTTGATGGGACAGTGTAGAGGGAGCTTTACTCTGTATCTAACCCGTGCTGTACCTGCCCTGGGAGTGTTTGATGGGACAGTGTGGAGGGAGCTTCACTCTGTATCTAACCCGTGCTGTACCTGCCCTGGGAGTGTTTGATGGGACAGTGTAGAGGGAGCTTCACTCTGTATCTAACCCGTGCTGTACCTGCCCTGGGAGTGTTTGATGAGACAGTGTAGAGGGAGCTTTACTCTGTCTCTGACCTGCGCTATACCTGCCCTGGGCGCGTTTGACAGGACAGTGTAGAGGGAGCTTTACTCTGTATCTAACCCGTGCTGTTCCTGCCCTGGGAGTGTTTGATGGGACAGTGTAGAGGGAGCTTTACTCTGTCTCTAATCTATGCTGTTCCTGCCCTGGGAGTGTTTGATACTGACACGAGCGGTCGATTGTCCTGTTCCTGCCTCCGAGGCTGTCGGTTTGCCCGGGAGCCTTGAGTACAGGGACATTGGACAGAGAGTTCATGTCCACAAGGGAGCCTGCCCGATTCCCCGACATTCCCTGTGCCCAGGTGATCCAATATCCACAGGAACAGGAGAACCTGCCGCGGGTACACGAAATGGAAGTGTGTTTCGTTCCCCTGCACCGATATCCCTTCACCTCTTTGTGAAAGTTTCTACCTGGAGAAGCACAAACTTGACAAGAAACATGGAGGTTGTCTCCTACCTGCTGATACAGAGGCGTCAGTATTTCTAAACCTAGGTACACGTGGTGATGTCATCCACGATGCAATGGTCCATATTGGAGTTCCTTCAGTTGGTGCTGCTGCGCCCTTTAAAGTGCGGGACTTTGCTGACGGGCAGGCACTCAAACTTTCACTGCAGTCTCCCTCACTTTGTGTTCCTTTTCTCTCCTCCTCTTCCAGGGTCCCGCTGGTCCGAAAGGTTCGAAAGGTTCTATGGTGAGTCGACCCTCTTCACAGTTACATCCTGAGCCAGTTGTTGAAAGCAAAACGCGATCGCAGATCTAGAGGACGCAAACGGAAAAGGAGAGTTTCTTGTTTGGGGAAGAATGTTTCCCTCCACGGAATACTGGACTCCCAGGAGAAGCAATCAGTTGATATTGCGTCAATGAAGCTCTTTGAAAAAAAAGAGATGGGTGAACGAGACTGAGGGTTTGTAGTGAGAAGTGTAGATGGAGACGATCGTGTACTCGATAGATCACTTCAGTAAAGTACTGAGGGAGGTGCTGCACTGTCAAAGGTGCCGTCTTTCGGGTGAGACGTTAAACCGAGGCCCCGTCTCCCCTCTCAGGTGTTCGTAAAAGATCCCATGACACTATTTCGAAGAAGAGCAGGGGAGTTCTCCCCAGTGTCCTGGCCAATATTTATCCCTCAACCAACATCTAAAACACATGGTCATCACCTCATTGCTGTTAATGGGATCTTGCTGTGCACAAATTGGCTGCCGCATTTCCAACATTACAACAGTGATCACACTTCAGAAGTACTTCATTGGCTGTAAAGCGCTTTGAGACGTCCTGAGGTCGTGAAAGGCGCTATATCAATGCAAGTCTTTCATGATCACAATGGTTCCAGTTCATTCAGGGGCCATGGGAATGTGATCTGTGGATTGCGGCTTGCCGAGATTGGGCAGTGTTGTTTCTAATGTTAAGACTGTTGCCCCGGAGTTTTCACCAAAGTTAACTGCTGTCACTCACCTCGCTTGGAGTATTAAGCAGGCTGGGGGGAGCCCATGATGTGCGAATTGTACATGATCTATTGGAGAAAGTAGCCGAATGGCCTTTTGCTCATTCAGGCTTCCCTCTTGTGTCTCATATGGATGTATTCGCCCAATAAATTCATTGGCTCCACTCTCCCCTCACATTCAGAAGAATCCATCCAAAGCTTCAACGTTCGCGGGAGGCTCACATGTCACTTTGAGCAGGGATTGGAGTTATACCGTGAACTCGCAGCTGCGTGAGGCTGGCCTTTGTGGGTGGTGCGGGCGAGGCAGGGGAGAGGAAGAGAGGGGAAGGGTTCTCAAACTGCCTGGTTTTCATCTGCTCGGGAGCCAGATGGGAACCGTCCCTGCTGAGTTACACTGCGATGTCCCCCTTTTTATCCGTGCAAGAGCAGTGGGCGTGACCACAGCCTGGGTCTGGGTGAGGGTGAGTTTTGGGAGGTAATCGACACGGGACTCTCTCACCGCTCGTTGAGATGAGTTTCACTCGTGCTCAGGCACGCTGCCGCACGAATCACTCTGCAGAGGAATCTCGGTGCCGAGACTCGGGAATGAGGTTTCCGATGATGCCGGAGCGTCTTGGCGTCCAGTTCCTGCAGGAGGGTTCTCCCGATCCCTCGCCGTTTTCTCAGGGCTTTCCACCGGGGTTACGCCGGGAGATCGGGAGGACGCCCTGGTCCTGGTTCTGTCAGTTTCTGAGGGGCGGGCGCTCGACTAAACGATACTTGTAACGTGTTTGTGTGAAACTCATTCACCCGGGTTCACACGTTCGTTGAAATGGGGAGCAGAGGCACTTCAGGTGCAAGTGTTGACCAAAATGTTCCAACTATGACAGCACCTCAGCCCCAACGTTGAAGAGCAGTATTGTACGACCAAGGGAGCGCTTATTAAAGGGAGAGTGACCCACTGTTCTCCTCCTCCATCTCTTGCCTTTGTTTTCTCCAAGATCTCTGCACTCCTCCAATTCTGGCCTCTTGTGCATCCCTGATTTTAATCGCTGCACCATTGGCGGCCGTGCCTTCAGCTACATGGGCCCTAAGCTCTGGAATTCCCTCCCTAAACCTCTCCGCCTCTCTCTCCTCCTTTAAGACGCCCTTTCAAACCTACCAGTTTGACCAAGCTTTTGGTCACCTGTCCTAATATCTCCTTATGTGGCTCGGTGTCAAATTTTGTTTGATAATCACTCCTGTGTGGCGTCTTGGGACGTTTTACTGCATTAAAGGGGCTATATAAATGCAAGTTGTTGCTGTTATGTTTAAATGTGTCTTCTCTCCCTCTGATTTATACAGGGTAATGCTGGTCCAAAAGGCGAGCGAGGTGTTCCTGGTCCTCCTGGTATTCCTGTAAGTCGGACTTTCTTACGTTCTCTGCCCTTTCACTCCTACACATGAAGACAGTGCCGTAGTAGATAGCTGTTGCGATGAGGTTTGACCCAGCTGAGAGAATCTGGGGAGAGGCGTAGTCTCCGATGGGTCGGACCGTCTCCTGGTGCAAAGGTAGACGTCAGGATGGCCACTTTTCTCCGCTGTGTCGTACTCTCCAATTATCCATTCCCACCTCGTCCGGGGCTGCCCACCTACCTCCGGTGAGGACAAAGAGCAGAAATCTACAGTTTCCAGACAGCCTTTCCTGTATAGAAGTGAGATTGGGGCAGGCTGGTACAGTGGGTGAGACACTGTCGTTTCAGTTCACGGCTCTGGGTTCAAATCCAGCCCAGAATGATCTGATGAAAATCTCCTTCCAGAGACCAGCAACTCACTCAGAGATGCCACAAAGACGGCTGATTCTAAAAATAGATATTTCACTAGCGCAATTAAGAATGCTGCACAAACTCAACTGGGACAGTGTAGAGGGAGCTTTACTCTGTATCTAACCCGTGCTGTACCTGCCCTGGGAGCGTTTGATGGGACAGTGTAGAGGGAGCTTTACTCTGTATCTAACCCGTGCTGTACCTGCCCTGGGAGCGTTTGATGGGACAGTGTAGAGGGAGCTTTACTCTGTATCTAACCCGTGCTGTACCTGCCCTGGGAATGTTTGATGGGACAGTGTAGAGGGAGCTTTACTCTGTATCTAACCCGTGCTGTACCTGCCCTGGGAGTGTTTGATGGGACAGTGTAGAGGGAGCTTTACTCTGTATCTAACCCGTGCTGTACCTGCCCTGGGAGTGTTTGATGGGACAGTGTAGAGGAAGCGAATTTTTGTCTCCGTATTACAGGAAAGAGGTAGAATTATTGGGGTCCAGTGGATGGATATGAGGCTGTTCCCCGAAGTTAGAAGGCTGAGTTATGCGGAAAGATCATCCGCCCCGGGACTTGTCTCTCTGGTTCGTAGCATGATTGGGGGGCGGTGGAGAGCTTGACAGTGGTCTGGAGAACTTGGATCTAAGAAAGTTGTCCCCTGTTGGGCAAAGGATTCAAGGAGGAGGGCAGGGGGTTAGGGTGGCACAGTTAAAAGTATCGGGTACCAAAGACAGAGGGCTGCCTTCGAGCGAGGATCTGTGCTGGGAGTGCCGGGTCGCTGATTAACTCTCAGATCCCTCTCGTGCTATCGATGCTCTGGGCATCTCCTCAGGGTTTCGAGGGGACAAGTCCGCCCACCAATTGTCACCTGCCGCCCACGTCGCTATCTCTTCACCGTCTCGTCTTCCTCAGGGTCCCTCAGGCGAAGTCATTCAACCACTGCCCATCCAGAGGCGCAAGAAGAGCAAGCGATCGGTGCCCATCGATGGAAGCCAGATCATGTCGGACGAGCTGATGATGGGAGACCAGATTCTCGACTATGCCGATGGAATGGAGGAGATATTCGGATCCCTGAACTCGCTGAAAGTGGAGATCGAGCAGATGAAACACCCCATCGGAACAAAGGAAAATCCAGCCCGTACCTGCAGGGACCTGCAGCTCTGCCATGAAGACTACAAGGATGGTGAGTACCCGTGAAATAATAAATCTCACTGTCCTGTTGGGCAGGTTCACCCGGCCTGAAACGGAAGGCGGTGGGACAGCACAGCCACTCCACCAAGTTCACACTTCCGTCCCTGGGAATCACAGGCAGTGGGTGACTGAGAGTCTTAGGACTCACGGAGACTGGGACTCACGGAGACTGGGACTCACGGAGACTGGGACTCACGGAGACTGGGACTCACGGAGACTGGGACTCGTGGAGACTGGGACTCACGGAGACCGGGACTCGTGGAGACTGGGACTCGTGGAGACTGGGACTCGTGGAGACTGGGACTCACGGAGACTGGGACTCGTGGAGACTGGGACTCGTGGAGACTGGGACTCGTGGAGACTGGGACTCACGGAGACTGGGACACACATACTCTGGGACACGCAGACTCTGGGACTCACGGACTCTGGGACTCACATACTCTGGGACTCACGGAGACTGGGACTCGTGGAGACTGGGACTCGTGGAGACTGGGACTCACGGAGACTGGGACTCGTGGAGACTGGGACTCACGGAGACTGGGACACGCAGACTCTGGGACACGCAGACTCTGGGACTCACGGACTCTGGGACTCACATACTCTGGGACTCACGGAGACTGGGACTCACGGAGACTGGGACTCACGGAGACTGGGACTCACGGACTCTGGGACACACATACTCTGGGACTCACGGAGACTGGGACACGCAGACTCTGGGACTCACGGACTCTGGGACTCACGGACTCTGGGACTCACGGAGACTGGGACTCACGGAGACTGGGACTCACGGAGACTGGGACTCACGGACTCACGGAGACTGGGACTCACGGAGACTGGGACTCACGGACTCTGGGACTCACGGAGACTGGGACTCACGGAGACTGGGACTCACGGACTCTGGGACTCACGGAGACTGGGACTCACGGAGACTGGGACTCACGGAGACTGGGACTCACGGAGACTGGGACTCACGGACTCTGGGACTCACGGAGACTGGGACTCACGGAGACTGGGACTCACGGACTCTGGGACTCACGGAGACTGGGACTCACGGAGACTGGGACTCACGGAGACTGGGACTCACGGACTCTGGGACTCACGGAGACTGGGACTCACGGAGACTGGGACTCACGGACTCTGGGACTCACGGAATCTGGGACTCACGGAGACTGGGACTCACGGAGACTGGGACTCACGGAGACTGGGACTCACGGAGACTGGGACACACGGACTCTGGGACTCACGGAGACTGGGACTCACGGAGACTGGGACACACGGACTCTGGGACTCACGGAGACTGGGACTCACGGAGACTGGGACTCACGGAGACTGGGACACACGGACTCTGGGACTCACGGAGACTGGGACTCACGGAGACTGGGACACACGGACTCTGGGACTCACGGACTCTGGGACTCACGGAGACTGGGACTCACGGAGACTGGGACTCGTGGAGACTGGGACTCGTGGAGACTGGGACTCACGGACTCTGGGACACGCAGACTCTGGGACTCACGGAGATTGGGACTCACGGACTCACGGAGACTGGGACTCACGGACTCACGGAGACTGGGACTCACGGACTCACGGAGACTGGGACTCACGGAGACTGGGACTCACGGACTCTGGGACTCACGGACTCTGGGACTCACGGACTCTGGGACACGCAGACTCTGGGACTCACGGAGACTGGGACTCACGGACTCACGGAGACTGGGACTCGTGGAGACTGGGACTCACGGACTCTAGGACTCACGGACTCACGGAGACTGGGACTCACGGAGACTGGGACTCACGGACTCTGGGACACGCAGACTCTGGGACTCACGGACTCTGAGACTCACGGACTCTGGGACTCACGGACTCACGGAGACTGGGACTCACGGACTCTGGGACACGCAGACTCTGGGACTCACGGAGACTGGGACTCACGGACTCTGGGACTCACGGAGACTGGGACTCGTGGAGACTGGGACTCACGGAGACTGGGACTCACGGACTCTGGGACTCACGGAGACTGGGACTCACGGAGACTGGGACTCACGGAGACTGGGACTCATGGACTCTGGGACTCACGGAGACTGGGACTCACGGAGACTGGGACTCACGGAGACTGGGACTCACGGAGACTGGGACTCACGGAGACTGGGACTCATGGACTCTGGGACTCACGGAGACTGGGACTCACGGAGACTGGGACTCACGGAGACTGGGACTCACGGAGACTGGGACTCACGGACTCTGGGACTCACGGACTCTGGGACACACGGACTCTGGAACTCACGGACTCTGGGACTCACGGACTCTGGGACACACGGACTCTGGGACACACGGAGACTGGGACTCACGGACTCTGGGACTCACGGACTCTGGGACTTATTGCCTCGGTTGGGTTAGTCTCAGGACTGCCTGTAATCAGAACTCATTGGGATAGATTTTGACTTTGGAATCAACGGAAATAAACATCGGGAGTGATATAAAACGGGCTGCCAATCCGCTATCACCCGCTTTACGCTGTCGCACAAAGTCAAGATCTACCCCATTGACTCGTGGACGCGTGGACTCTGGGACTCGTGGACTCTGGGACTCCTTGCCTCAGTTGGAGCTGAGCTGGATCTGGCCCTCATTGAGAGTGAAGTGCTCTGATCCTAGTGATGAGGGTAACCTGATAGCATCTGCCTTTTACTGTTGAGGTCACATTGGCGATCCCTCGGGAAAGCACTTAAAGTGCCAGCCTGGATTATGGGCTCAAACCACTGACGGTGGATAAGCAATGGTGAACATTTAAAGAAATAATTCATAATTCTCAACGAATATACATTCCCTTGAGGAATAAAAACTCCACAGAAAAGTGATCCAACCGTGGCTGACTAGAGAAGTTAAGGATAGTATTAGATTAAAAGAAGGTGCTTACAATGTTGCCTGAGGATTGGGAGGGTTTTAGAAATCAGCAAAGGATGACCAAGAAATTGATAAAGAGGGAGAAAGTTTAATATGAGAGTAAAGTAGCAAGAAATATAAAAACAGATTGTAAAGAGCTTCTACAAGTATGTAAAAAGGAAGAGAGCAGCGAAAGTAAACGTGGGTCCCTTAGAGGCAGAGACAGGAGAAATTATAATGGGGAATAAGGAAATGACAGAGACGTTAAACAAATATTTTGTATCTGTCTTCACAGTGGAAGACACAAAAAAATACCAGAAATAGTGAGGAACCAAAGGTCTAATGAGAGTGAGGAACTTAAAGTAATTAATATTAGTAAAGAAAAAGTACTGGAGAAATTAATGGGACTAAAATCTGATAAATCCCCTAGACCTGATAGTCTACACCCTAGGGATTTAAAAGAGGTGGCTGTAGAGATAGTGGATGCATTGGTTTTGATCATCCAGAATTCCCTAGATTCTAAAACGCTCCCCGTGGATTGGAAAGTAGCAAATGTAACCCCACTATTCAAGAAAAGAGGGAGAGAGAAAACAGGGAACTACAGGCCAGTTAGCCTGACATTAGTCGTAGGGAAAATGCTAGAATCTATTACTAAGGACGAAGTTACAGGGCACTTAGAAAATCATATTATGATTAGGCAGAGTCAACATGGTTTTATGAAAGGGAAATCGTGTTTGAACATTCTATTAGAGTTTTTGAGGGTGTAACTAGCAGGGTGGATAATGGGGAACCAGTAGATGTAGTATATTTAGATTTTCAAAAGGCATTCGATAAGGTGCCACATAAAAGATTGTTACACAAGATTAGGGCCCATGGGATTGGAGGTAATATATTAGCATGGATAGAGGATTGGTAAAGGGACAGAAAAAAGGAGAGTAAAAATAAACGGGTCACTTTTGGGTTGGCAGGCTGCAATTAGTGGGTTACCGCAAGGATCACTGCTTGGGCCTCAGCTGTTTGCAATGTATATCAATGACTTAGATGAGGGGACCAAGTGTAATGTATCCAAGTTTGCTTATGATACAAAGCTAGGTGGGAGAGTAAGCTGTGAGGAGTCTGCAAAGGAATATGGACAGATTAATTGAATGGGCGAGAAGGTAGCAGATGGAGTATAATGTGTGGAAATGTGAAATTATCCACTTTGGTAGGAAGAATAGAAAAGCAGAATATTTTTTTGAAAGGTGAGAGACTAAGAAATGTTGGTGTTCAGAGGGATTTAGGTGTCCTTGTACATGAATCACAGAAAGTTAACACAAAGGCACAGCAGGCAATTTGGAAGGCAAATGGTATGTTGGCCTTTATTGCAAGGGGGTTGGAATATAAGAGTAAGGAGGTCTTGCTGCAATTATATAGGGCTCTGGCGAGACCACCTGGAGTATTGTGTACAGTTCCCATGTCCTTACCTAAGGACGGATATACCTGCCTTAGAGGCAGTTCAATGAAGGTTCACTAGATTGATTCCTGGGATGAGAGGGTTGTCCTATGAGGAGAGATTGAGTAGAATGGGCCTATACTCTCTGGAGTTTAGAAGAATGAGAGGTGATCTCATTGAAAGATATAAAATTCTTAGAGGGCGTGACAGGGTCGTTGCTGAGAGGCTGGTTCCTCTGGCTGTTTTCCGCTGGAGAATCCAGAACTAGGGGTCATAGTCTCAGGATAAGGGGTCAGCTATTTATGACTGAGATGAGGAAAAGTTTCTTCACTCAGAGGGTTGTGAATCTTTGGAATTCTCTACCCCAGAGGGCTGTGGGTGCTCAGTCGTTGAGTATTTTCAAGACTGAGATCGATAGATTTTTGGACACTAATGGAATCAAGGGATATGGGGAATGGGCGGGAAAGTGGAGTTGAGGTTGAAGATCAGCCATGATCTTATTGTAAGGAGTCGCTCAACACCAGGTTATAGTCCAACAGCTTTATTTGAAATCACAAGCTTTCGGAGCTTTGCTCCTTCATCAGGTGCAGTGCACAAGCTGTTGGACTATAACCTGGTGTTTTGCGACTCCTTACATTTGTCCACCCCAGTCCATCACCGGCATCTCCACATCATGATCTTATTGAACAGCGGAGCAGGCTCGAGGGGCCGTATGAGCTACTCCTGCTCCTGTTTCTTGTATTCTTAACCATCACTACCAAAAACAGATTGACTGACCATTTGTCTTCTGTGGCTGTTTGTGGGACCTTACTGTGTGCAAAATGGCTGCCTGGTCTGTCCACAGTGATTGTCTCCAGGTTTTTCTGTCTCCAGGGTTCTTTAATTGGATGTGGTTTTTACACTGTGTTCTCTCCCTCCTCCTCCCCTCAGGTGAATATTGGATTGACCCGAACCAGGGCTGCTCAGCCGATTCCTTCAGGGTTTACTGCAACTTCACAGCTGGTGGAGAGACCTGCCTCTTCCCAGACAAGAAATCCCAAGGGGTGAGTGAAGACTCTGCATCATCCTGGACAAATCTCGGTCCATCACACGCACACGTACACGTACACAAACACACGTACACAAACAAACATACACATACCTCCACAAGTACACACACACACGTACACAGATACACGTACACACACACAGACGCACATGTACACATATAAAAACATACACGTGCACACACTTAAACACATACATGTACACACACATGTACGCCTACACATGCACATGCACACACTCACACATACACGCGTATACACACACACACACACACACACATGTGTACACAAAATTATGGGTCAAAATCCTGGAATTCTGTACCTAACAGCACTGTGGGAGAACCTTCACCACATGGACTGCAGCGGTTCAAGAAGGCGGCTCACCACCACCTTCTCAAGGGCAATTAGGGATGGGCAATAAATGCCGGCCTCGCCAGCGACGCCCACATCCCATGAATGAGTTTTTAAAAATGCATATGCACATGCACGTGCGCACACACGTACTCAAACACACACAAAAGCATACACATATATACAGGTACGCACATGCACACACACATGTAAACACACACATGTATTCAAACACACATTAACACACATGTGCGCACACACATGAACACACACACATACATTCATGTACACACACATATTTACACACACGCACACAGGAATGCGCGCACACAGGTGCGCAGGCACACACACACCAAGTCACGCCCACGAGCACACAGCAAACACACACGTCCACATGTACACCAACACATACCCAGACACACGCCTACACATGCCCACCCACAAACGTGCCCACGCCCACCAACACAAGCACATGCCCACCAACACACATGCACATTCACACACCCACTCACACCAACGCACACACCCACTCACACCAACGCACACACCCACTCACACCAACGCACACACCCACTCACACCAACGCACACACCCACTCACACCAACGCACACACCCACTCACACCAACGCACACACCCACTCACACCAACGCACACACCCACTCACACCAACGCACACACCCACTCACACCAACGCACACACCCACTCACACCAACACACATGTCCACTCATGCCAACACACGCGGACATGCACACACCGACACACGCGTCCACACACACCAACACACAAGCACATGCCCCCGCAGAAAACAGACACACCAACACACACACCCACTCACACCAACACACAAGCACATGCCCCCGCAGAAAACAGACACACCAACACACACACACACACACACACACTTTCTCTTTCTCACTCTTTCTCTTTCTCTCCCTCTCTCTCTCTCGCTCTCTTACCCACAATCTGGTACCATGTGGTTCATGGGGAATACTGGGTGGGGAATCCTCACACTTGTACTGTTGGTTCTGACTCTGACTGAGACTTTGAAAGTCCATCAGACTGCCTCACTTTCTGATTGTGATCTCCAGGTGAAGATGTCCTCGTGGAACAACGAGTACCCTGGGGCCTGGTTCAGTGAGTTCAAACGAGGGGCACAGGTAAGGAATGGGAACTAAGCGGGGCAGGTGAGGGAGACCGGGCCACAGTGGTATGTGTATGTACATGTGTGGATATGTTTATATGTGTGCGTGATGTGTGTGTATGTAATGGGCATCTGGGTGAGGTAGGAGAGGTCACATCAAGACAACCAAACCACGGGGATGAATTAATCATCAGGACAAGAGGACGGCAGCATAGAAAATCATAAGATGAACACCCAAGGCCCAATTTTACACATCAATCAGAATATTAAATCCCGGACCTGGGTCCAGCCTGTTACCCCATTGGCCCCATTATTTCCTCTCTTTAATCAGATCCCGGAGGTCCTGTTCCAATCTAACGTTAGTTTCATTCATTTTCTAACTGACGCGTTCAATGGTGAACTTATTTTCCTCATTTTGTTTGTCCTCAATTTCAAATCTATTTACCTGGAAAGTGTGGCTTCTGATAGGCGAGCAGCACTCTCACCTCGGGGTCAGGAGGTCGTGGGATCAAACCTCACCCCCGGATTGCTGACATTACAGTCAGGTCTGAGGGAGTGTAGTGCTGAGGGAGTGTAGTGCTGAGGGAGTGTAGTGCTGAGGGAGTCCTATTTTGTCTGAGGGAGTGCAGTACTGAGGGAGTCCAGTATTGTCTGAGGGAGTGCAGTACTGAGGGAGTCCTGTATTGTTTGAGGGAGTGCAGTACTGAGGGAGTCCTGTATTGTCTGAGGGAGTGCAGTACTGAGGGAGTCCTGTATTGTTTGAGGGAGTGCAGTACTGAGGGAGTCCTGTATTGTTTGAGGGAGTGCAGTACTGAGGGAGTCCTGTATTGTTTGAGGGAGTGCAGTACTGAGGGAGTCCTGTATTGTCTGAGGGAGTGCAGTACTGAGGGAGTCCTGTATTGTTTGAGGGAGTGCAGTACTGAGGGAGTCCTGTATTGTCTGAGGGAGTGCAGTACTGAGGGAGTCCTGTATTGTTTGAGGGAGTGCAGTACTGAGGGAGTCCTGTATTGTTTGAGGGAGTGCAGTACTGAGGGAGTCCTGTATTGTCTGAGGGAGTGCAGTACTGAGGGAGTCTTATATTGTTTGAGGGAGTCCTGGATTGTTTGAGGGAGTGCAGTACTGAGGGAGTCCTGTATTGTCTGAGGGAGTACAGTACTGAGGGAGTCCTGTATTGTCTGAGGGAGTACAGTACTGAGGGAGTCCTGTATTGTCTGAGGGAGTACAGTACTGAGGGAGTCCTGTATTGTCTGAGGGAGTGTAGTACTGAGGGAGTCCTGTATTGTCTGAGGGAGTGTAGTACTGAGGGAGTCCTGTATTGTCTGAGGGAGTGCAGTACTGAGGGAGTCCTGTATTGTCTGAGGGAGTACAGTACTGAGGGAGTCCTGTATTGTCTGAGGGAGTACAGTACTGAGGGAGTCCTGTATTGTTTGAGGGAGTACAGTACTGAGGGAGTCCTGTATTGTCTGAGGGAGTGTAGTACTGAGGGAGTCCTGTATTGTCTGAGGGAGTGCAGTACTGAGGGAGTCCTGTATTGTCTGAGGGAGTGCAGTACTGAGGGAGTCCTGTATTGTCTGAGGGAGTGCAGTACTGAGGGAGTCCTGTATTGTCTGAGGGAGTGCAGTACTGAGGGAGTCCTGTATTGTCTGAGGGAGTGCAGTACTGAGGGAGTCCTGTATTGTCTGAGGGAGTGCAGTACTGAGGGAGTCCTGTATTGTCTGAGGGAGTGCAGTACTGAGGGAGTCCTGTATTGTTTGAGGGAGTGCAGTACTGAGGGAGTCCTGTATTGTCTGAGGGAGTACAGTACTGAGGGAGTCCTGTATTGTCTGAGGGAGTGCAGTACTGAGGGAGTCCTGTATTGTCTGAGGGAGTACAGTACTGAGGGAGTCCTGTATTGTCTGAGGGAGTGCAGTACTGAGGGAGCCCTGTATTGTCTGAGGGAGTGCAGTACTGAGGGAGTCCTGTATTGTCTGAGGGAGTGCAGTACTGAGGGAGTCCTGTATTGTCTGAGGGAGTACAGTACTGAGGGAGTCCTGTATTGTTTGAGGGAGTGCAGTACTGAGGGAGTCGAGTGATTTGAGACATCCTGAGGTGGTGAAAGGCTTGATGTAAATCCAAGTTCTTTCTTTCCCACACCCTCTCCTCCAGCTCTCCTACGTGGACTCTGACAGTAACCCCATCGGCGTTGTCCAGATGACCTTCTTGCGACTGTTGAGCGTGGCAGCCCGCCAAAACTTCACCTATCACTGCCACCGCTCAGTCGCCTGGTACCAGCTGGCAGCCGACAACTACGACAAAGCCATGCGCTTCCTGGGCTCCAACGACGAGGAGATGTCATTCGACAACAACCCCTACATCAAGGCCATTGTGGACGGCTGTGCGGTCAGTCTCTGCTCTTTCCCGAGTAACGCTCTCCTGTTTGTCTGTAGAACATTGTTACGGAATGTGAAATGAATTTGGGCAGGTTCCGCATTGAGTGCGTGGCCAGGGAATGAACCTGTCCCGTTTTCACCAACAAACTGACACTGGGAGTGTTTGATGGGACAGTGTAGAGGGAGCTTTACTCTGTATCTAACCCGTGCTGTACCTGCCCTGGGAGTGTTTGATGGGACAGTGTAGAGGGAGCTTTACTCTGTATCTAACCCGTGCTGTACCTGCCCTGGGAGTGTTTGATGGGACAGTGTAGAGGGATCTTTACTCTGTATCTAACCCGTGCTGTACCTGCCCTGGGAGTGTTTGATGGGACAGTGTAGAGGGAGCTTTACTCTGTATCTAACCCGTGCTGTACCTGCCCTGAGAGTGTTTGATGGGACAGTGTAGAGGGGGCTTTACTCTGTATCTAACCCGTGCTGTACCTGCCCTGGGAGTGTTTGATGGGACAGTGTAGAGGGAGCTTTACTCTGTATCTAACCCGTGCTGTACCTGCCCTGGGAGTGTTTGATGGGACAGTGTGGAGGGAGCTTTACTCTGTATCTAACCCGTGCTGTACCTGCCCTGGGAGTGTTTGATGGGACAGTGTAGAGGGAGCTTTACTCTGTATCTAACCCGTGCTGTACCTGCCCTGGGAGTGTTTGATGGGACAGTGTAGAGGGAGCTTTACTCTGTATCTAACCCGTGCTGCACCTGCCCTGGGAGTGTTTGATGGGACAGTGTAGAGGGAGCTTTACTCTGTATCTAACCCGTGCTGTACCTGACCTGGACGTATTCGGTGATGACCCCGATCTCCCATCGTGCAGTCTGATCACTCAACATGATGTGTACAGAATATCCGCGAAATGTAGAAAGGTTTCACCGTCTAACACATGAAGAGCAGAAGGTCCATGGACACGAATCCAAACTGGATTCCCCGTCACAGGGGCCTGGGTTACAAAAGGGCGAATGAGCCAGGGGTTTCCTTCTGATCGCTATGCAGTCAATCACTGCTGGAAAGTGTGGGCACTGAGGGAGGAGTGGATCGGGCTGGGCTACGGTCATCGTAGAAAGTGGGCACTGAGGGAGGAGAGGATCGGGCTGGGCTATGGTCATCGTAGAAAGTGGGCACTGGGGGAGGAGAGGATCGGGCTGGGCTACGGTCATCGCAGAAAGTGGGCACTGAGGGAGGAGAGGATCGGGCTGGGCTACGGTCATCGTAGAAAGTGGGCACTGAGGGAGGAGAGGATCGGGCTGGGCTACGGTCATCGTAGAAAGTGGGCACTGAGGGAGGATAGGATCGGGCTGGGCTACGGTCATCGTAGAAAGTGGGCACTGGGGGAGGATAGAATCGGGCTGGGCTATGGTCATCGCAGAAAGTGGGCACTGGGGGAGGATAGGATCGGGCTGGGCTACGGTCATCGTAGAAAGTGGGCACTGAGGGAGGAGAGGATCGGGCTGGGCTACGGTCATCGTAGAAAGTGGGCACTGAGGGAGGATAGGATCGGGCTGGGCTACGGTCATTGTAGATAGTGGGCACTGGGGGAGGAGAGGATCGGGCTGGGCTACGGTCATCGTAGAAAGTGGGCACTGAGGGAGGAGAGGATCGGGCTGGGCTACGGTCATCGTAGAAAGTGGGCACTGGGGGAGGATAGGATCGGGCTGGGCTATGGTCATCGCAGAAAGTGGGCACTGGGGGAGGAGAGGATCGGGCTGGGCTACGGTCATCGTAGAAAGTGGGCACTGGGGGAGGAGAGGATCGGGCTGGGCTACGGTCATCGTAGAAAGTGGGCACTGAGGGAGGAGAGGATCGGGCTGGGCTACGGTCATCGCAGAAAGTGGGCACTGAGGGAGGAGAGGATCGGGCTGGGCTACGGTCATCGTAGAAAGTGGGCACTGAGGGAGGAGAGGATCGGGCTGGGCTATGGTCATCGTAGAAAGTGGGCACTGGGGGAGGATAGGATCGGGCTGGGCTATGGTCATCGCAGAAAGTGGGCACTGGGGGAGGAGAGGATCGGGCTGGGCTACGGTCATCGTAGAAAGTGGGCACTGGGGGAGGAGAGGATCGGGCTGGGCTACGGTCATCGCAGAAAGTGGGCACTGGGGGAGGATAGGATCGGGCTGGGCTACGGTCATCGTAGAAAGTGGGCACTGGGGGAGGAGTGGATCGGGCTGGGCTACGGTCATCGTAGAAAGTGGGCAGTGGGGGAGGATAGGATCAGGCTGGGCTACGGTCATCGTAGAAAGTGG
This sequence comes from Heptranchias perlo, assembly GCF_035084215.1. Taxonomy (NCBI): domain Eukaryota; kingdom Metazoa; phylum Chordata; class Chondrichthyes; order Hexanchiformes; family Hexanchidae; genus Heptranchias; species Heptranchias perlo. The sequence continues at coordinate 14,308,872 of NC_090363.1, forward strand.
GCACTGGGGGAGGAGTGGATCGGGCTGGGCTACGGTCATCGCAGAAAGTGGGCACTGGGGGAGGAGAGGATCGGGCTGGGCTACGGTCATCGTAGAAAGTGGGCACTGGGGGAGGAGTGGATCGGGCTGGGCTACAGTCATCGTAGAAAGTGGGCACTGGGGGAGGAGAGGATCGGGCTGGGCTACGGTCATCGCAGAAAGTGGGCAGTGGGGGAGGAGAGGATCGGGCTGGGCTACGGTCATCGCAGATAGTGGGCACTGAGGGAGGAGAGGATCGGGCTGGGCTACGGTCATCGTAGAAAGTGGGCACTTAGGGAGGAGAGGATCGGGCTGGGCTACGGTCATCGCAGAAAGTGGGCAGTGGGGGAGGAGAGGATCGGGCTGGGCTACGGTCATCGCAGAAAGTGGGCAGTGGGGGAGGAGAGCATCGGGCTGGGCTACGGTCATCGTAGAAAGTGGGCACTGGGGGAGGAGTGGATCGGGCTGGGCTATGGTCATCGCAGAAAGTGGGCACTTAGGGAGGAGAGGATCGGGCTGGGCTACGGTCATCGCAGAAAGTGGGCACTTAGGGAGGAGAGGATCGGGCTGGGCTACGGTCATCGTAGAAAGTGGGCACTGAGGGAGGAGAGGATCGGGCTGGGCTATGGTCATCGCAGAAAGTGGGCACTTAGGGAGGAGAGGATCGGGCTGGGCTATGGTCATCGCAGAAAGTGGGCACTGGGGGAGGAGAGGATCGGGCTGGGCTACGGTCATCGTAGAAAGTGGGCACTTAGGGAGGAGAGGATCGGGCTGGGCTACGGTCATCGTAGAAAGTGGGCACTGAAGGAGGAGAGGATCGGGCTGGGCTACGGTCATCGCAGAAAGTGGGCACTTAGGGAGGAGAGGATCGGGCTGGGCTACGGTCATCGTAGAAAGTGGGCACTGGGGGAGGAGAGGATCGGGCTGGGCTACGGTCATCGTAGAAAGTGGGCACTGAGGGAGGAGAGGATCAGGCTGGGCTACGGTCATCGTAGAAAGTGGGCACTGGGGGAGGAGAGGATCGGGCTGGGCTACGGTCATCGTAGAAAGTGGGCACTGAGGGAGGAGAGGATCGGGCTGGGCTCTGGTCATCGTAGATAGTGGGCACTGAGGGAGGAGAGGATCGGGCTGGGCTACGGTCATCGTAGAAAGTGGGCACTGAGGGAGGAGAGGATCGGGCTGGGCTCTGGTCATCGTAGATAGTGGGCACTGAGGGAGGAGAGCATCGGGCTGGGCTACGGTCATCGTAGAAAGTGGGCACTGGGGGAGGATAGGATCGGGCTGGGCTACGGTCATCGTAGAAAGTGGGCACTTAGGGAGGAGAGGATCGGGCTGGGCTACGGTCATCGCAGAAAGTGGGCACTTAGGGAGGAGAGGATCGGGCTGGGCTACGGTCATCGTAGAAAGTGGGCACTTAGGGAGGAGTGGATCGGGCTGGGCTACGGTCATCGCAGAAAGTGGGCACTTAGGGAGGAGAGGATCGGGCTGGGCTACGGTCATCGCAGAAAGTGGGCACTGGGGGAGGATAGGATCGGGCTGGGCTACGGTCATCGTAGAAAGTGGGCACTTAGGGAGGAGAGCATCGGGCTGGGCTACGGTCATCGTAGAAAGTGGGCACTTAGGGAGGAGAGGATCGGGCTGGGCTACGGTCATCGTAGAAAGTGGGCACTGGGGGAGGATAGGATCGGGCTGGGCTACGGTCATCGTAGAAAGTGGGCACTTAGGGAGGAGAGCATCAGGCTGGGCTACGGTCATCGTAGAAAGTGGGCACTTAGGGAGGAGAGGATCGGGCTGGGCTACGGTCATCGTAGAAAGTGGGCACTTAGGGAGGAGAGCATCGGGCTGGGCTACGGTCATCGTAGAAAGTGGGCACTTAGGGAGGAGAGGATCGGGCTGGGCTACGGTCATCGTAGAAAGTGGGCACTGGGGGAGGAGAGGATCGGGCTGGGCTACGGTCATCGTAGAAAGTGGGCACTGAGGGAGGAGAGGATCGGGCTGGGCTACGGTCATCGTAGATAGTGGGCACTGAGGGAGGAGAGGATCAGGCTGGGCTACGGTCATCGTAGAAAGTGGGCACTTAGGGAGGAGAGGATCGGGCTGGGCTACGGTCATCGTAGAAAGTGGGCACTGGGGGAGGAGAGGATCGGGCTGGGCTACAGTCATCGTAGAAAGTGGGCACTGAGGGAGGAGAGGATCGGGCTGGGCTACGGTCATCGTAGAAAGTGGGCACTGGGGGAGGAGAGGATCGGGCTGGGCTACGGTCATCGTAGAAAGTGGGCACTGGGGGAGGAGAGGATCGGGCTGGGCTACGGTCATCGTAGAAAGTGGGCACTGAGGGAGGAGAGGATCAGGCTGGGCTACGGTCATCGTAGAAAGTGGGCACTTAGGGAGGAGAGGATCGGGCTGGGCTACGGTCATCGTAGAAAGTGGGCACTGGGGGAGGAGAGGATTGGGCTGGGCTACGGTCATCGTAGAAAGTGGGCACTGAGGGAGGAGAGGATCGGGCTGGGCTACGGTCATCGTAGAAAGTGGGCACTGAGGGAGGAGAGGATCGGGCTGGGCTACGGTCATCGTAGAAAGTGGGCACTGGGGGAGGATAGGATCGGGCTGGGCTACGGTCATCGTAGAAAGTGGGCACTGAGGGAGGAGAGGATCGGGCTGGGCTACGGTCATCGTAGAAAGTGGGCACTGGGGGAGGATAGGATCGGGCTGGGCTACGGTCATCGTAGAAAGTGGGCACTGAGGGAGGAGAGGATCGGGCTGGGCTACGGTCATCGTAGATAGTGGGCACTGAGGGAGGAGAGGATTGGGCTGGGCTATGGTCATCGTAGAAAGTGGGCACTGGGGGAGGAGAGGATTGGGCTCGACTACGGTCATCGTAGAAAGTGGGCACTGAGGGAGGAGAGGATTGGGCTGGGCTACGGTCATCGTAGAAAGTGGGCACTGAAGGAGGAGAGGATTGGGCTGGGCTACGGTCATCGTAGAAAGTGGGCACTGGGGGAGGAGAGGATTGGGCTGGGCTACGGTCATCGTAGAAAGTGGGCACTGGGGGAGGAGAGGATTGGGCTGGGCTACGGTCATCGTAGATAGTGGGCACTGAGGGAGGAGAGGATCGGGCTGGGCTACGGTCATCGTCGAAAGTGGGCACTGAAGGAGGAGAGGATTGGGCTGGGCTACGGTCATCGTAGATAGTGGGCACTGAGGGAGGAGAGGATTGGGCTGGGCTACGGTCATCGTAGAAAGTGGATACTGAGGCGAGGTGCAAGAGAGTCACCGTGGAAACGGGGCCTACTTTATCGTAATAAAATTCTCCACCTTCTCGAGAGAAAGGTAGAAACTGGAGAGTAATCCTGGGGGGAGAGAAAGGGAGGGGGAAACTGGAGAGTAATCCTGGGGGAGAGAAAGGGAGGGGGAAACTGGAGATTAATCCTGGGGGGAGAGAAAGGGAGGGGGAAACTGGAGAGTAATCCTGGGGGAGAGAAAGGGAGGGGGAAACTGGAGAGTAATCCTGGGGGAGAGAAAGGGAGGGGGAAACTGGAGATTAATCCTGGGGGGAGAGAAAGGGAGGGGGAAACTGGAGAGTAATCCTGGGGGAGAGAAAGGGAGGGGGAAACTGGAGATTAATCCTGGGGGGAGAGAAAGGGAGGGGGAAACTGGAGAGTAATCCTGGGGGAGAGAAAGGGAGGGGGAAACTGGAGATTAATCCTGGGGGGAGAGAAAGGGAGGGGGAAACTGGAGAGTAATCCTGGGGGAGAGAAAGGGAGGGGGAAACTGGAGATTAATCCTGGGGGGAGAGAAAGGGAGGGGGAAACTGGAGAGTAATCCTGGGGGAGAGAAAGGGAGGGGGAAACTGGAGAGTAATCCTGGGGGGAGAGAAAGGGAGGGGGAAACTGGAGAGTAATCCTGGGGGGGAGAGAAAGGGAGGGGGAAACTGGAGATTAATCCTGGGGGGAGAGAAAGGGAGGGGGAAACTGGAGATTAATCCTGGGGGGAGAGAAAGGGAGGGGGAAACTGGAGATTAATCCTGGGGGGAGAGAAAGGGAGGGGGAAACTGGAGATTAATCCTGGGGGGAGAGAAAGGGAGGGGGAAACTGGAGATTAATCCTGGGGGGAGAGAAAGGGAGGGGGAAACTGGAGAGTAATCCTGGGGGAGAGAAAGGGAGGGGGAAACTGGAGAGTAATCCTGGGGGGAGAGAAAGGGAGGGGGAAACTGGAGATTAATCCTGGGGGGGAGAGAAAGGGAGGGGGAAACTGGAGATTAATCCTGGGGGGAGAGAAAGGGAGGGGGAAACTGGAGATTAATCCTTGGGGGAGAGAAAGGGAGGGGGAAACTGGAGAGTAATCCTGGGGGGAGAGAAAGGGAGGGGGAAACTGGAGATTAATCCTGGGGGGGAGAGAAAGGGAGGGGGAAACTGGAGATTAATCCTGGGGGGAGAGAAAGGGAGGGGGAAACTGGAGAGTAATCCTGGGGGGAGGGGGAACCTGGAGATAATACCTGGAGTGACAGAAAAGCTAAACACAGGTGGAGTGCGGTTGATGTGGGGATGATCTTGTTTAGTGTCTGACTCCTGTGCGGCCCCACTAACTCCCCGTCTCCTTGTGTCCCGGCCCAGGTGAGGAAGGGCAATGACAAAACGGTGCTGGAGATCAACACTCCTCAGGTGGAGCAGATGCCGTTCGTCGACGTGCTGTTCACCGACTTTGCCGAACCCAACCAAAAGTTTGGATTCGATGTGGGACCCGTCTGCTTCCAGGGCTAAAAAAAACCCCCTTCTCCCCCACCTCACCACGACCAGCGTCACTATCACCGCCACTGACCCCTTTCGCCCACTCCCTCACCCCCTTATCCATAGCTGTCGTACGACCAAGCAACGCCTCGGGAAAAGAGAGAAAACCTCAGCGAGCAACTTGCCATGACGACTGTGTTCTCCGACCTGAAGACCCTCAGAGAACAGTTACATGTTTGTGTGAAGAACAAAGTGTTGAAAAATATATATCAATTTGTCTACTGCTTTCCCCCTCCGCTGTCCCTTTAAGACTTGTTTCCCTCCGCACTGTCCCTTTAAGACCCGTTTGCCTCCCTCCCCTCTCATACTGTCCCTTTAAGGCACGCTTCTCTCCCCCTCCCTGTACTTTCCCTTTAAGACCCGTTTCCCACCCCCTCCCTATACTGTCCCTTTAAGACCCGTTTCCCACCGCCTCCCCCGTACTGTCCCTTTGAGACCAGTTTCCCTCCTCCCCATATTGTCCCTTTAAAACCTGTTTCCCTCCCTCACCTCTGGTACTGTCGCTTTAAGACCAGTGTCCCTCCCCCGTACTATCACTTTAAGAGCAGTTTCCCTCCCCCGGTATAGTCCCTTTAAGAACCGTTTCCCTCCACCCCGTACTGGCCCTTTAAGGCCCCTTTCCCTGCGGTGATAGCGGCCTGGTATGACGTCGGTGTTTTTCTTGTTTAAGGAAAGCGGCAAAAAGAGAAATGTGTTTTTTTTATTAAAAATGTTCTCCATAGATTGTAATATAAAACCACAACAGAGAGAGAGACGATTTTATTTAATTCGCAAACCTGCCGTAAATTGAACCAAACAGCAAATAAAAAGATGAATGAAGTCTGTGAAGCTTTACTAGTAAATATGGTGCTCCAAAAAATTGTATTTACTCTCCTTTAAAAAAAAGGTGCTCAGAGTGTTATTATATGTTTGTAAGTATTTTTTATTTCTAATGTAAAATATATCTATAAATTGCTGCTTGTTGTGTTAATTTTCTGTATAGAAACCCCTGTAGGTGGCTCGTGTGTTTTTAACCCTCCCCCTCTCTCTCTCCCAATGCTTTTCTCTTTTCCTTCACTCTCTCACTCACTAACACATGATCTCCCCATGTCCTGCTGCCATCTTCTCTCTCTCTCTCTCTCCCTCTATCCCTCCCTCACATTTTATACTCTTGACCACAGCCCCCAGTTACAGATCCTGGACCCAGCACATCACCGAGTTACAGTCTTTCATTACAGCCCCCAGTTACAGATCCTGGACCCAGCATATCACCAAGTTACAGGCTTTCATTACAGCCCCCAGTTACAGACCCTGGACCCAGCACATCACCGAGTTACAGTCTTTCATTACAGCCCCTAGTTACAGATCCTGGACCCAGCACATCACCGAGTTACAGGCTTTCATTACAGCCCCTAGTTACAGATCCTGGACCCAGCACATCACCGAGTTACAGGCTTTCATTACAGCCCCCCGTTACAGACCCTGGACCCAGCACATCACCCAGTTACAGGCTTTCATTACAGCCCCCCGTTACAGACCCTGGACCCAGCACATCACCGAGTTACAGTCTTTCATTACAGCCCCCAGTTACAGACCCTGGACCCAGCACATCACTGAGTTACAGGCTTTCATTACAGCCTCCAGTTACAGACCCTGGACCCAACACATCACCCAGTTACAGTCTTTCATTACAGCCCCTAGTTACAGATCCTGGACCCAGCACATCACCGAGTTACAGGCTTTCATTACATCCCCCAGTTACAGACCCTGGACCCAGCACATCACCGAGTTACAGTCTTTCATTACAGCCACCCATTACAGACCCTGGATCCAGCACAAAACTGAGTTACAGTCTTTCATTACAGCCCCCAGTTACAGACCCTGGACCCAGTACATCACCCAGTTACAATCTTTCATTACAGCCCCCCGTTACAGAACCTGGACCCAGCACATCACTGAATTACAGTCTTTCATTACAGCTCTCAGTTACAGATCCTGGACCCAGCACATCACCGAGTTACAATCTTTCATTACAGCCCCCAGTTACAGACCCTGGACCCAGTAGATCACCGAGTTACAGTCTTTCATTACAGCCCCCCGTTACAGATCCTGGACCAGCACATAACCGAGTTACAGTCTTTCATTGCAGCCCCCCGTTACAGATCCTGGACCAGCACATCACCGAGTTACAGTCTTTCATTACAGCCCCCAGTTACAGATCCTGGACCCAGCACATCACCGAGTTACAGTCTTTCATTACAGCCCCCAGTTACAGATCCTGGACCCAGCACATCACCGAGTTACAGTCTTTCATTACAGCCCCCCGTTACAGACCCTGGACCCAGCACATCACCGAGTTACAATCTTTCACTTGCGCTGTTTCATTTTATCGTCTCCTTTTTTTTTGTCTGAGAAATTAAGTGTAGTCGCCATGTGGTAGGTCACTCGCTGTACTGTACTGTTTGTGTCTGAGTGGAGCGAATCTTTTAATAGATCGTAAATCACCAATATCACCCTGCCTGTCTCCCTTTTTTAAAACTTAGTGTGACTACACATCAAAGGTACTTCATTGGCTGTGAAGAGCTTTGGGACTTCCCGAGGTTGTGAAAGGCGCTATATAAATGCGAGTTCGTTCTTTCTTTACTTTGATCAGCTCACGACATGATCTGTAGCACTGGGTTTGTTACACGAGACACACACACACACACACACACACACAGACAAAACACCCACCAAGGGACCAGCACCAACACACGAAAACTTCTTATCATTTTGGGTTTGGTGACATTATGTTCCCCGCGCATTTAGATATGAGACTAATTTATTGAATGCTATTTTAAAATGTTATGCATTAAAATAACATAATATATTGATAAATAAACGCATGCTCCCCCCTCTCGCTGCAAATTTAAATGAGTGGATTCTTCCCAACAGTTGAATGTTTTGACTGGAGGAGGTTGGTCTCTGTAGTGCTGGAGAAATTAATGGGACTGAAAGCCGATAAATCCCCAGGGCCTGATAATCTGCATCCCAGAGTACGAAAAGAGGTAGCCATGGAAATAGTGGATGCATTAGTTGTCATCTTCCAAAATTCTATAGATTATGGAACAGTTCCTGCAGATTGGAGGGTGGCAAATGTAATCCCACTATTTAAAAAAGGAGGGAGAGAGAAAACAGGGAACTACAGATCGGTTAGCCTAACATCAGTAGTAGGGAAAATGCTAGAGTCTATTATAAAGGATGTGATAACAGGACACTTAGAAAATATCAACGGGATTGGACAAAGTCAACATGGATTTATGAAAGGGAAATCATGTTTGACAAACCTACTGGAGTTTTTTGAGGATGTAACTGGTAGAATAGATAAGGGAGAACCAGTGGATGTGGTGTGTTTGGATTTTCAGAAGGCCTTTGATAAAGTCCCACATAAGAGGTTAGTGTGCAACATTAAAGCACATGGGATTGGTGGTAATATAATGGCATGGATTGAAAATTGGTTAATAGACAGGAAACAGAGAGTAGGAATAAATGGGTCTTTTTCGGGGTGGCAGGCAGTGACTAGTGGGGTACCGCAGGGATCAGTGCTTGGGCCCCAGCTATTCACAATATATATCAATGATTTGGTTGAGGGAACCAAATGTAATATTTCCAAGTTTGCTGACGACACAAAACTGGGAGGGGTTCATGAGTTGTGAGGAGGGTGCAAAGAGGCTTCAAGGTGATTTAGACAAGTTGAGTGAGTGGGCAAATACATGGCAGATGCAGTATAATGTGGATAAATGTGAAGTTATCCACTTCGGAAGGAAAAACAAAAAGGCAGAGTATTATTTAAATGGTGATAGATTGGGAAATGTTGATGTACAAAGGGACCTGGGTGTCCTTGTACACCAGTCACTGAAAGCAAACATGCAGGTGCAGCAAGCAGTTAGGAAGGCAAATGGTATGTTGGCCTTCATTGCAAGAGGATTTGAGTACAAGAGCAAGGATGTCTTACTGCAGTTATACAGGGCCTTGGTGAGACCACACCTGGAGTATTGTGTGCAGTTTTGGTCTCCTGACCTAAGAAAGGATATACTTGCCATAGAGGGAGTGCAGTGAATGTTCACCAGACTGATTCCTGGGATGGCAAGACTGTTGTAATAGGAGAGATTGGGTCAACTCGGCCTGTATTCACTCGAGTTTAGAAGAATGAGAGGGGATCTTATTGAAACATATAAAATTCTGATAGGGTTAGACAGACAGGATGGGGGTCCAGAACTAGGGGTCACAGTGTTAGGATACAGGGTAGGCCATTTAGGACTGAGATGAGGAGAAATTTCTTCACTCAGAGGGTGGTGAACCTGTGGAATTCTCTACCACAGAAGGCTGTGGAGGCCAAGTCACTGAATATATTTAAGAAGGAGCTAGATAGATTTCTAGACACAAAAGGCATCAAGGGGTATGAAGAGAGAGCAGGAATGTGGTATTGAGATAAAGGATCAGCCATGATCACATTGAATGGGGGAGCAGGGCTCGAATGGCCTACTCCTGCTCCTATTTCCTGTGTTTCTATATATGGAGATCTAATCCTTCTCCCCCATTTGGCAGGAGTCTAAGGTGCCAGCTCCTGATGGGCAGTCTCCAATGGGCCCTGTTCCAGGACTTCTCGTACTGGTATTGGAGAGATGTCTATGAAGGTCGGGTCATCCCAGCGTTCATGCCTCTGGTGAATGCCCTCCATTGGATCTAAAGGGCCTGGTGTCTGAATAGAGGGGTTTCACACCCGCAGTGATTGCTGGGATAGCGCGGCCTCCATGACTGTCCCTGACTTCCTCCCGCCCTGCAGCCAGTGAAGGCGGGACAGCTTGCGACCAGTGGCCGCACCTTTACCTTGTGGTGCCAGCCGACGCCTGGGATGTCCAGATCAGACCAAGGACGGGCCCGATGACGTCCCCTCAGCCCACACTGGGGCCTCGCAGCGTTTGCTTCACAAAGTGTGCCTCCAGGGCGAGAGTGTTCACTCTGTCAAGCAGATGGGAAACATTTCCTCTGTGGATCCCTCGGGTTTGGAGACTCACAGCCGCGGTGAAGGGTTTCGGTGCGTGTGTGTCAAATACCTGCCTGACCAGAAGGATAATTCTTTGGTGCTGGCGGTCGTGTCGGGCACTGGAGAAATGTGACCCTTTTGAGCATGAGCAGACCCAGCAAACCGGCCCAACCGGTTTGAATGAAATCAATTGCCACCTGCCTGGAGGTAAAGGCTTCAAGCTTCATGTACTAGGGATGGTGTGCAACATGGATGCTGTGGTGCCTCAGTGAAGTGTGAGGGACACGGTTCTGATGAACCGGAGTTGGTGTGGTGCGGGAGCCCTGGGCTTCTCCACCACCCGGGTGTAATGTGTCTGACCCCTCCCCCTCCCCTCGAAAAGCCTGGAGGAACTCATCGACCAGAATTATTCCATGTATATATATCTGAACCCCTCGATTAGATTCCAGCCTGTAACTCACTCCCAGGTATCCATTATTCTATATATAAACCATCTGAACCCCTCGATTAGATTCCAGCCTGTAACTCACTCCCAGGTATCCATTATTCTATATATAAACCATCTGAACCCCTCGATTAGATTCCAGCCTGTAACTCACTCCCAGGTATCCATTATTCTATATATAAACCATCTGAGCCCCTCGATTAGATTCCAGTCTGTAACTCACTCCCGGGTATCCATTATTCTATAAATAAACCACCTGAGCCCCTCGATTAGATTCCAGTCTGTAACTCACTCCCGGGTATCCATTATTCTATATATAAACCATCTGAACCCCTCGATTAGATTCCAGTCTGTAACTCACTCCCAGGTATCCATTATTCTATATATAAACCATCTGAACCCCTCGATTAGATTCCAGTCTGTAACTCACTCCCAGGTATCCATTATTCTATATATAAACCATCTGAGCCCCTCGATTAGATTCCAGTCTGTAACTCACTCCCGGGTATCCATTATTCTATAAATAAACCACCTGAACCCCTCGATTAGATTCCAGCCTGTAACTCACTCCCGGGTATCCATTATTCTATATATAAACCATCTGAACCCCTCGATTAGATTCCAGTCTGTAGCTCACTCCCGGGTATCCATTATTCTATATATAAACCATCTGAACCCCTCGATTAGATTCCAGTCTGTAACTCACTCCCAGGTATCCATTATTCTATATATAAACCATCTGAACCCCTCGATTAGATTCCAGTCTGTAACTCACTCCCAGGTATCCATTATTCTATATATAAACCATCTGAACCCCTCGATTAGATTCCAGTCTGTAACTCACTCCCGGGTATCCATTATTCTATATATAAACCATCTGAACCCCTCGATTAGATTCCAGTCTGTAACTCACTCCCGGGTATCCATTATTCTATATATAAACCACCTGAACCCCTCGATTAGATTCCAGTCTGTAACTCACTCCCGGGTATCCATTATTCTATATATAAACCATCTGAACCCCTCGATTAGATTCCAGCCTGTAACTCACTCCCGGGTATCCATTATTCTATATATAAACCATCTGAACCCCTCGATTAGATTCCAGCCTGTAACTCACTCCCGGGTATCCATTATTCTATATATAAACCACCTGAACCCCTCGATTAGATTCCAGTCTGTAACTCACTCCCGGGTATCCATTATTCTATATATAAACCATCTGAACCCCTCGATTAGATTCCAGCCTGTAACTCACTCCCGGGTATCCATTATTCTATATATAAACCACCTGAACCCCTCGATTAGATTCCAGTCTGTAACTCACTCCCGGGTATCCATTATTCTATATATAAACCATCTGAACCCCTCGATTAGATTCCAGTCTGTAACTCACTCCCGGGTATCCATTATTCTATATATAAAACCATCTGAACCCCTCGATTAGATTCCAGTCTGTCGCTCACTCCCAGGTATCCATTATTCTATATATAAACCATCTGAACCCCTCGATTAGATTCCAGTCTGCAACTCACTCCCAGGTATCCATTATTCTATATATAAACCACCTGAACCCCTCGATTAGATTCCAGCCTGTAACTCACTCCCGGGTATCCATTATTCTATATATAAAACCATCTGAACCCCTCGATTAGATTCCAGTCTGCAACTCACTCCCGGGTATCCATTATTCTATATATAAACCATCTGAACCCCTCGATTAGATTCCAGTCTGTAACTCACTCCCGGGTATCCATTATTCTATAAATAAACCATATTGGGTGCCAGAATGACACACGTTTGCCAACTATTTTTATACAAGGGTCAAATATAACCATCACCTCATGAAGATTATGTTGAGCACAAAGTGCAGTAAGGAATGGTATTGCAGATGCAGTTTAACTATGAAGTGCACCATTCACTTTGGTTGCTTCCTGTTGGTCTGTGGTTGTTGGCAGGTTATTTATCTGTGGGGGGATAGAATAATTGGGCTGTGACAGGAGATCCATGGAGGGTGGGGACCCACGGAGGGACAAAAAGGACCAGGAGAAATTTTGTGTATTTGTCAAGGATGAAATTTTTGAACATTATACTTCATAGTAATGGAGATGTGGAGACACAGGTACAATGAAGAAACATTACTTCCCATGTAATACACATTCCTGCTCCCATTTAATATACATCCCTGCCCCCCCCATGTAATACACATCCCTGACCCCCGTATAATACACACCCCTGCCCCCAATATAATACACATCCCTGACCCCCCCCCATGTAATACACATCCCTGACCCCCGTATAATACACACCCCTGCCCCCAATATAATACACATCCCTGACCCCCCCCCCCATGTAATACACATCCCTGACCCCCGTATAATACACATCCCTGCCCCCAATATAATACACATCCCTGCCGCGCAAATAATACGCATTCCTGCTCCACGTGTAATACACAACCCTGCCCCCCCCGTGTAAAACACACCACAATCCCCGTGTAGTACGCACACCCCAACCCCCGTGCAATACACATTTCTGCCCCTTATAATACACATCCCTCCCAGTGTAATACACGTGCCTGCCCCCCGTGTAATACACATCCCTGCCCCCCCCGTGTAATACACACCCCTGCCCCCCCCCAGTATAATACACATTCCTGCTCCCCGTGTAATATTCTGCCCCCAGTGTAATACACAACCCTGCCCCCCCCGTGTAAAACACACCACAATCCCCGTGTAGTACGCACACCCCAACCCCCGTGCAATACACATTTCTGCCCCTTATAATACACATCCCTCCCAGTGTAATACACGTGCCTGCCCCCCGTGTAATACACATCCCTGCCCCCCCCGTGTAATACACACCCCTGCCCCCCCCCAGTATAATACACATTCCTGCTCCCCGTGTAATATTCTGCCCCCAGTGTAATACACAACCCTGCCCCCCGCCATGTAAAACACACCCCAACCCCCGTGTAATACACATTTCTACATCTTGTAATACACATCCCTCCCAGTGTAATTCACATCCCTGCCCCCCGTGTAATACATGTTTCTGCCCCCCCCCATGTAAGACACATCCCTGCCCCCCCCTGTATTACGCATCCCTTCCCTCCGTGAAATACACACACCTGCCCCCGTGTAATAAATATCCCTGCCCCCTTGTGTAATGCACATCCCTAACCCCCCATGTAATACACATCCTTGCCCCCCCGCCGTGTAATAAACATCCTTGCCCCCCTGTGTAATATGCATCCTTGCCCCTCCGTGTAATACACATCCCCTCCCCCTCCCCCCATGTAATACACATCCCCTCCCCCTCCCCCCGGTGTAATACACATCCCCTCCCCCTCCCCCCGTGTAATACACATCCCCTCCCCCCTCCCTCCGTGTAATACACATCCCCTCCCCCTCCCCCCGTGTAATACACATCCCCTCCCCCTCCCCCCGTGTAATACACATCCCCTCCCCCTCCCCCCATGTAATACACATTCCTGCCCCACTAGGTTTAGAGAGTAGCGATTGGTCAATGCAGGTTAGATTTGAAAGACAATTGTAATCGTTGATTGCTCCCGCTCTCACACTCACGGTTATACATTCCCAGTGAAGTGTTTTTAATAATACACCGAGCTCCCCAAGAGCAGCTCGAGCTGACCAGATCTGTCGACGTTACCAAGACACATTCAACACACTGCGAGAGGAGCGCCATTGTCCCCAGTGCCATTCAAACAGGGGCAAAAGAAAGGCAACAATCTCTTGGCAAATGCCTCCATAAGCGTGTGGAGATGAGACATGTCAGCAGCAGTGTAAATGGACACTTGGCCTCCATCATAGTCCAAGTAAACCCTAATCCGGCTGGGCTTCACCCTCAGAGCCAATGTGATGACTGTCAGTGAGGTTAGAACATAAGAAATAGGAGCAGGAGTGGGCCATCCGACCCCTCGAGCCTGATCCGCCATTCAACAAGATCATGGTTGATCTTCTACCTCAACGCCATTTTCCTGCACCATCCCCATATCTCTTGATGCCTTTAATATCTAGAAATCTATCGATCTCTGTTTTGAATGTACTTAGAATGAATGTTAGAGCACAGAACCAGTTCCCATTGCTCAGGGACAATGCTTAGTCTCCATTCTTGGCCTTTAGGGCGATGCCTCCCTTCCTGTCGCTGGAATCTCTGGTCACCCCTACATCCCACTTGGTCTTGTCGCTCACCCCCACCTCCCAGTAGTGAGTCCCCACCGTGAATCCCTCAGTGGCCAGGACGGGGACACAGACGTCAAACCTCGCCGGGCTGTCGGGAAGCGGCCGCTCGGTATCGATGTCTCTCACGCTGGTCAGGTCCTCAGACAGCAGCAGCCAAGGGTTTGCTGTTTGAGGGTCCAGAGACAGGGCGAGTGGAACGGCGGAACAAAGTCCCAGGGTCACTCGAGTCCATCTGGTCGGTGGACGGCCACGTAGGACGGTGATTGAGTTTAGCGATGAGCCAACTGTTCATTTACTGGAGTGAAGCACATTCCACTTTAATGGGGACTCGGTGTGGGATGAACTGCAGGTCAAATATACACGATGTTCCTCACCTTACAGAGAGGACATCTTACAATATTACAAGCCACGTTAGAGGAAATGTTCAAAGATTCACAATCCACTGCACATAGTAAACATTTCATTCCAGATCAAAGGAGTTCCCCAGAAATCTGGGCGTGGGGCCAGAAGTCACCAGACATTTCTGCCCAAATGCTGTGACCCATTTACCCAAATGCTGACCCGGGTAGAACTGCATACGGGCCTCAGCCAAGGCGCGTTAGGACGGGAGACAAGGGCGGAGTGAAGTGGAGAGTGTGCAGGAGCAACCCCTACAGGAAACCCCTCCGTACAGAGTGGAACGGCACGGAGGGGATTTCCGAGATGCTGCCCGAGTTGTGAGGCGCAGGTTCCCGAGGGAGGTTTCGGGGCCTGGCGCCGATGAGAGATTCCGTCCGAGCGGGGATTATATCGGACGGGATCGCTCCAGACACTTGAGCCTCCTCGACGCACCTGGGGGAGTCAGGACTCATTGCGACTTTTATCGCCTGGACAGCATTGGATCTCGGAGCTCAGTTCCAACAATGATTGACAGGTGTAGCAACTTCCCCATTAACCCTTTGGTTGGAACTTTTTTGAATGGGCCACTCGGGCGGTGCTGGGATATCCCAGTGCCTCCAGCACAAAAACAATACATTGTACAAGTGCCCTCTTTCAGAGGAGGGGGCCACTGAGACAATGGGCCCAGACAAACTAAACTGATATTGGAATGTTAAATGAGGCTTTCATTCTGCCCTTTAATTCCACTGCCTGTATCCAGTAGTGCCCTCTGGTCACAGAGTATCTTGGGTTGGGGAATGAAGTTGCTGATATTGGTGCCAACTATCTGGATTACGACCACAATGAATGCTGGCACAGCACTGGCTCCATACTTGCCCCTGAGGACCCCTGTAACAGATACAGGACTGTTTCAGAACTCCCTTTTAAACTCCCTTCTAAACCCCTTTTTAAACTCCTTTAAAACCAACCTTAACCCCTCTTTTGAACATGTTTTAATCCCATTTCTAACCCCCCTTTTAAACCACCTACTCAAATCCCCTTTTTGGACCCCCCTTTTAAATGCCACCCAAACCTCTTTTTAAACCCATTTTAAAATCCATTGTTAACCCCTTTATAAACCAATTTTCGCTGCCGTTTTAAACCCATCTTTAACCCTTTTTAACTCCCTTTTAAAACCCATTTAACCTGCCTTTAGAACTCCTTTGAACCCTCCTGTAAAACTACTGTTTATGCCCCATTTTAAACCCCTCCTTAAAACCCAATTATAAACCCACTTTTAAACCTCCTTTTTAACCCCCCTTTTTATAACCCCCTCTTTAAACCCCTTTTAAACACCTTTTTAATACTCTTTTCAACTCTTTGAAAAAGCCAATTTTAAACCACTTTTAAACATCTTTTTAAACCCCCTTCTCAGCCCATTTTAAATCCCTGCAACAGTTACAGGACTCAATAAACCAGGGATATATTCTGGGCCCTGAGAGAGAGACTTGGCACAAAGAGATAGAGCGAGAGAGTCAGGGATAGAGACAGAGAGAGAGAGAGTGACAGGGACAAAGAGAGAGAGACATAAAGACAGACAGGGACAAAGAGAGAGAGAAAGAGAGAGACAGGGACACAGAGATGGAGAGAAAGAGAGACACACTGATAGGGAGAGAGGGAGAGGGTGGTACATAGAGAGTGAGAAAGTGAGCGGGAAGGAGAGAGGGAGAAAGAAGGATAGAGAGAGACAGAGATAAAAAGAGATAGGGTCAGAGAGAGATGGGAAGAGATATTGACAGAGAGAGGGAGAACGGCATAGGGAGAGAAAGGGAGAGAGAGAGAGAGAGAGTTAGGGACAGACAGAGAAAAAGACAAGGATAGGCAGAGAGACATGGAAAGGGACAGAGAGAGAGATGGGAACAGAGAGAGAAAGAGAATGCATCAGGCAGAGACAGGGAAAGGGAGAGAGAGAGAGGGAAAGGGACAGAAAGAGAGAACATAGAGAGAAAGAGAGACAGAGGCAGAGAGAGAGAGACAAAGACAGGGAGAGAGAGAGAGCAACAGGGTCAGAGAGATAGGAAGCAGAGGGGGAGATTACACAGGGGGGGGTGGGATTTATACTGGGGGCGGGTCACTGGGTGGGGGGTTAATTACACCGGGGGGAGGGCGGATTATACCGGGGGATAGCTCACAGGTGGGGTAATTACACGGAGGGACAGTTCACAGTGGGGTAATTACACCGGGGGTGTAAGTGAGACAGAGAGTTTAAAGATACAGAAACACTTACCGACCTGACTGCAGTAGCACATCCCAGGGGCAGAGAGAGGGTGGGTCAGTCTCCCTCCCCTGATGTAGTTAAGACTTATCAGCCAAAAGTCCCCTCCTCCCAGTCCAAAGCCCCTCACCTATCATGTACCTGCTTTTCCCACCTTAACTCAGCCCCCCAGTGTGAGAGAGTGCAAGGTGAGCCTGTCTGTAAACCAGAGGGGGACTGGGTCTCTTGCCCTGTGTCAGTGTCCCAAATGGTTCCTTCCTGAGGCCTGTGTGAGGCCTTTCACTGGGATCCAGGTCTATGAGCTGCTCCCTGCCAGGCTCCGTCAACCATAGAGTACAGTCAGAGACTGGGCTGATGCACCGAGGGGAGCCTCACTCAGCTGCACGGTTTCATTGTCTTGATCCATCACTGTGTCTGTCTGTATTTATCCTGCTGCCTGTCTCTCTGATACCTGTTCAGTTCTCACCTCTCATTTGGTTGATTTTTCTCTGCACCCTTTCTGTTCTTATAGTTTCCCCCCTCCTGCTGTTTTCTCTCCCTCTCTTCCTCGTTCCCCATTTTATCCCTGCGATTCCACACATTTGCCCTGCTCACTCTGTATATTCTGCAGTTGGGCCTGTTCGTGTCCCTGGGATGTATATAGTGAGCTTTGTCTGTCTGTCTCACTGGTGGGTGAGGACTCAGTGTCTATCCAGCTGCTTTTACACGGAATAGAACAGATCCCTTTAACTCACTGCACAAAATTACATCATTACAAGAGGGCCATTGCTCAGTACAATCAGCATTAGAGTGATCCCTGTGTCTGTGATTGTTCCAATTCACACCTCTCGCTATCTCCCTCTGTTGGTGTCTCTCTGTATCACTGTGCTCCATCTCCCCTTTATCGATCTCCCTCTGTTGGTGTCTCTCTGTATCACTGTGCTCCACCTCCCCTTTATCGATCTCCCTCTGTTGGTGTCTCTCTGTATCACTGTGCTCCATCTCCCCTTTATCTGTCTCCCTCTGTTGGTGTCTCTCTGTATCACTGTGCTTCATCTCCCCTTTATCGATCTCCCTCTGTTGGTGTCTCTCTGTATCACTGTGCTCCATCTCCCCTTTATCTGTCTCCCTCTGTTGGTGTCTCTCTGTATCACTGTGCTCCATCTCCCCTTTATTATCACCCTCTGTTGGTGTCTCTCTGTATCACTGTGCTCCATCTCCCCTTTATCGATCTCCCTCTGTTGGTGTCTCTCTGTATCACTGTGCTCCATCTCCCCTTTATCGATCTCCCTCTGTTGGTGTCTCTCTGTATCACTGTGCTCCATCTCCCCTTTATCGATCTCCCTCTGTTGGTGTCTCTCTGTATCACTGTGCTCCATCTCCCCTTTATCGATCTCCCTCTGTTGGTGTCTCTCTGTATCACTGTGCTCCATCTCCCCTTTATCGATCTCCCTCTGTTGGTGTCTCTCTGTATCACTGTGCTCCATCTCCCCTTTATCGATCTCCCTCTGTTGGTGTCTCTCTGTATCACTGTGCTCCACCTCCCCTTTATCGATCTCCCTCTGTTGGTGTCTCTCTGTATCACTGTGCTCCATCTCCCCTTTATCGATCTCCCTCTGTTGGTGTCTCTCTGTATCACTGTGCTCCATCTCCCCTTTATCGATCTCCCTCTGTTGGTGTCTCTCTGTATCACTGTGCTCCATCTCCCCTTTATCGATCACCCTCTGTTGGTGTCTCTCTGTATCACTGTGCTCCACCTCCCCTTTATCGATCTCCCTCTGTTGGTGTCTCTCTGTATCACTGTGCTCCATCTCCCCTTTATCGATCTCCCTCTGTTGGTGTCTCTCTGTATCACTGTGCTCCATCTCCCCTTTATTATCTCCCTCTGTTGGTGTCTCTCTGTATCACTGTGCTCCATCTCCCCTTTATTATCTCCCTCTGTTGGTGTCGCTCTGTATCACTGTGCTCCATCTCCCCTTTATTATCTCCCTCTGTTGGTGTCTCTCTGTATCACTGTGCTCCATCTCCCCTTTATCGATCTCCCTCTGTTGGTGTCTCTCTGTATCACTGTGCTCCATCTCCCCTTTATTATCTCCCTCTGTTGGTGTCTCTCTGTATCACTGTGCTCCATCTCCCCTTTATCGATCTCCCTCTGTTGGTGTCGCTCTGTATCACTGTGCTCCATCTCCCCTTTATTATCTCCCTCTGTTGGTGTCTCTCTGTATCACTGTGCTCCATCTCCCCTTTATCGATCTCCCTCTGTTGGTGTCTCTCTGTATCACTGTGCTCCATCTCCCCTTTATCGATCTCCCTCTGTTGGTGTCGCTCTGTATCACTGTGCTCCATCTCCCCTTTATCGATCTCCCTCTGTTGGTGTCTCTCTGTATCACTGTGCTCCATCTCCCCTTTATTATCTCCCTCTGTTGGTGTCTCTCTGTATCACTGTGCTCCATCTCCCCTTTATTATCTCCCTCTGTTGGTGTCGCTCTGTATCACTGTGCTCCATCTCCCCTTGATCTATCTCCCTCTGTTGGTGTCTCTCTGCATCACTGTGCTCCACCTCCCCTTTATCGATCTCCCTCTGTTGGTGTCTCTCTGTATCACTGTGCTCCACCTCCCCTTTATCGATCTCCCTCTGTTGGTGTCTCTCTGTATCACTGTGCTCCATCTCCCCTTTATTATCTCCCTCTGTTGGTGTCTCTCTGTATCACTGTGCTCCACCTCCCCTTTATCGATCTCCCTCTGTTGGTGTCTCTCTGTATCACTGTGCTCCATCTCCCCTTTATCGATCTCCCTCTGTTGGTGTCTCTCTGTATCACTGTGCTCCATCTCCCCTTTATCGATCTCCCTCTGTTGGTGTCTCTCTGTATCACTGTGCTCCATCTCCCCTTTATCGATCTCCCTCTGTTGGTGTCTCTCTGTATCACTGTGCTCCATCTCCCCTTTATCGATCTCCCTCTGTTGGTGTCTCTCTGTATCACTGTGCTCCACCTCCCCTTTATTATCTCCCTCTGTTGGTGTCTCTCTGTATCACTGTGCTCCATCTCCCCTTTATCGATCTCCCTCTGTTGGTGTCTCTCTGTATCACTGTGCTCCATCTCCCCTTTATCGATCTCCCTCTGTTGGTGTCTCTCTGTATCACTGTGCTCCATCTCCCCTTTATCGATCTCCCTCTGTTGGTGTCTCTCTGTATCACTGTGCTCCATCTCCCCTTTATCGATCTCCCTCTGTTGGTGTCTCTCTGTATCACTGTGCTCCATCTCCCCTTTATCGATCTCCCTCTGTTGGTGTCTCTCTGTATCACTGTGCTCCATCTCCCCTTTATCGATCTCCCTCTGTTGGTGTCTCTCTGTATCACTGTGCTCCATCTCCCCTTTATCGATCTCCCTCTGTTGGTGTCTCTCTGTATCACTGTGCTCCATCTCCCCTTTATCGATCTCCCTCTGTTGGTGTCTCTCTGTATCACTGTGCTCCATCTCCCCTTTATCGATCTCCCTCTGTTTTTTTTTCAAAAAATATACTTTATTCATAAAATTTGCAGCAGTACAGACAATACAGTTGTCATATCACATTCCAAACGTACACAATACAGATTATACAATTTGCAGGTTACGTCAAGTACAGTTCAATGAACACATTGGACATAATTACAGTTCATGACACTCTAGGGTGTCTCATTGCATCATACTCAACACAGATTATTGCTCACAGATTCATTTCAGGTCCATTTCAGATTCATTACAGGTACATTACAGCAATTTGAATTTTACATTCTGCCCGAGGGGGTTTCTCCCTGATTGCAGCCCCTCGGTATATAATGGCGGGAAGGCTCTAAACGGTTGCCTTTCCCCACAGAGCCTTTGCGGCGGCCGCACCCGTCCTCAGTGCGTCCCTCAGCACGTAGTCCTGGACCTTGGAATGTGCCAGTCTGCAACACTCGGTCGAGGACAGCTCCTTGTACTGAAAGACCAGCAAGTTTCAGGCAGACCAAAGGGCGTCTTTCACCGAGTTGATGGTCTTCCAGCAGCAGTTGATGTCCGTCTCAGTGTGCGTCCCCGGGAACAGCCCGTAGAGCACAGAAACCTGTGTTACGGAACTGCTCGGGACGAACCTGGACAGATACCACTGCATCTCTCTCCAGACCTTCTTTGCAAAGGCACATTCCATAAGGAGATGGGTGACGGTCTCGTCTCCACCGCAGCCTCCTCTGGGACAGCGCGCGGTGGCGCTGAGAGTCCGGGAGTGCATGAAGGATCTGACGGGAAGGGCCCTTCTCACCACCAGCCAAGCTAGGTCTTGGTGCTTGTTTGAGAGCTCTGGCGATGAGGCGTTCTGCCAAATGACATTGACAGTCTGCTCGGGGAACCAACCGACAGGACCCACCATCTCCTTTTCCCGCAGGGTCTCGAGGACGTTACGTGCGGACCACTTGCTGATCGCCTTGTGGTCAAAGGTGTTTTCCTGCACAAACCTTTCCACGAAGGACAGGTGGGGCGGAACGGTCCAACTGGATGGAGCGTTCCGTGGCAGCGTGGCCAGGCCCATCCTTCTCAACACCGGGGACAGGTAGAACCTCAGCACGTAGTGACACTTTGTGTTTGCGTACTGAGGGTCTATGCACAGCTTGATGCAGCCGCACACAAAGGTGGCCATCAGGATGAGGGCCATGTTGGGCACGCCTTTCCCCCCTTTCTCTGGAGATTTGTACATCGTGACCCTGCGGACACGGTCCATTTTTGATCTCCAGACAAAGCGGAAGATGGCTCGGGTGACTGTCGCGGCGCAGGAGCGAGGTATGGGCCAGACCTGCGCCACGTACAGCAACACCGAGAGCACCTCGCACCTGATGACCAGGTTCTTGCCCACGATCGAGAGGGATCGTTGATCCCACAGTCCCAGTTTCTGCTTAACCTTGGAGATACGCTCCTCCCAGTTTTTGGTGCACGCCCCGGCCCCCCCGAACCAGATCCCCACCACCTTCAGGTAATTCGACCTGACGGTGAAGGGGACAAAGGATCGGTCGGTCCAGTTCCCAAAGAACATGGCCTCGCTCTTGCTACGATTTACCCTGGCCCCCGAGGCCAGTTCGAACTGGTCGCAGATGCTCATCAATCTGCGGACCGACAGCTGATCTGAGCAAAAGACGGCAACGTCATCCATGTACAGGGAGGCCTTGACCTGAGTGCCTCCGCTGCCTGGGATCGTCGCCCCTCTTATGCCCGCGTCCCTCCTGATGGACTCGGCAAAGGGTTCGATGCAATACACGAACAAGACGGAGGAGAGAGGACAGCCCTGCCTGACTCCAGATTTGATCGGAAAGCTTTCTGATTCCCACCCGTTGATTGAAACTGCGCGACTGATGTTTGTGTAGAGCAGTCGGATCCAATTGCGGATTCCCTCCCCAAACCCCATTTTGGAGAGCACGTCCATCATGTACGTGTGGGATATTCTGTCAAAGGCCTTCTCCTGGTCCAGGCTGATCAGGCAGGTGTTCACCCCCCTGTCCTGTACGTAGGCAATCGTATCCCTGAGTAGCGCCAGGCTATCAGAGATCTTCCTGCCGGGTACGGCGCAGGTCTGATCGGGGTGGATCACCACCTCCAGGGCTGACTTGACCCGATTGGCGATGACCTTGGACAGAATTTTGTAGTCCACGTGAAGTAGTGAGATGGGTCGCCAATTTTTGATTTCTTCCCTCTCCCCCTTCTGCTTGCAGATGAGGGTGATGATGCCTTTCCTCATGGAGTCTGACATGCTGCCTGACAGGAGCATACCCCCGTACACTTCCAGCAGGTCTGGGCGTATCCAGTCCCACAGAGCCGAGTACAACTCCACCGGTAAGCCGTCGCTTCCGGGAGTCTTACTCTTCTCGAAGGATCGGACGGCCTTTGTCAGTTCGTCCAGAGTTAGCGGGTGATCCAGACTCTCCCGCTTGCTGTCGTCTCCCTCTGTTGGTGTCTCTCTGTATCACAGTACCTCTGTGTCACTTCTTGTGTTTAAAGTTCCTCAGCACTATTTATAAAACAGGGCTCACAGTTAATGTGAGGAGGGGGCAATCTGATATTCCACAAGACCCCAGACACCAAGGCCCTGAAATTCCACAGGCCCCACAACAACAAGAAAAACATCTTGCATTTATAGAGTGCCCGTATTGTAGCAAATCATCCCAAGGCGCTTCACAGGAACGATCATCAAACAAAATTTGAAAGTCAACCACATCAGGAGATGTTAGGCCAGGTGACCAAAAGCTTGGTCAAACAGATAGGTTTTAAGGAGCGTCTTAAAGGAGGAGAGAGAGGCGGAGAGGTTTGGAGAGGGAATTCCAGAGCTTCGGGCCGAGGCAGCTGATGGCACGGCCGCCAATGGTGGAGTTGTGGGACAAATGGGCATGGATTTACGATGCGACAACACATTCAAGGACTTCAGAGCAGAAAGGGAGTATGGAGATGGGGGCGGTAGTTTGCAAGGACTGGGGTCAAGGGTGTTTTTTTTGAGGAGGGGGGTGATGATGGCAGATTTGAAGGGGAGGGGGACAGTACCTGAGGAGACGGAACCATTAACAATATCAGCTAACATGGGGGCCAAGAAGGGAAGTTGGGTGGTCAGCATGTTGTTGTTGTTGTTGTTGTTGTTGGGACTGGTTGGGAGTGAGTGGTCAGTTTGGGGGTGGTGGGTCAGCTTAGAAGGGGAGGAGAGAAATAAGTCTGAAACTGGATTATTCCTTCTTATCTGCTGTGTGCTGTATGTGCACAGGAGTTGAAACTGAGGCAGACACGGGTCATAAAGTATCAGACGGGAGTGAATCATTCATTTTTACCTTCTGTGTCCTGTACATGTACCGAAGATTTCATTGAGACACACACACGACGTACTGTACGAGACGAAACGAGACAGGAGCTGTCAATCAGACATACACTGACCATAGAGAACGAGACAGGAATGAATCGTTCCATTTTACCTGCAGTATTCTGTACATGGTGGATCGGAAGTTAGCGAATGTAACCCTCCTATTCAAGAATGGAGGGAAATCAGGAAACTATAGGCCAGTTAACCTGGTAGCAGTAATAGGGAAAATGTTGGAATCAATTATTAAGGACGTAGCAACAGGGCACTTGGAAAATCATAATAAGATTGGGCAGAGTCAACACGTTTTTATGAAAGGGAAATGGTGTTTGACAAATCTATTAGAGTTTTTTGAAGGTGTAACTAGAAGGGAAGATAAGGAGAAACTAGTGGATGAAGTGTATTTAGATTTTTGAAGGCATTTGATAAGGTGCCACACAAAAGGTTGTTCTGCAAAATTAGGGTTCATGAAATTGGGGGTAATATATTGGCATGGATTGAGGAATGGTTAACAGAAAGAAAACAGAGATTAGAAATAGACAGGTCATTTTCGGGTTGGCAGATTGTAAGAACATAAGAAATAGGAGGCCATCCGTCCCCTCGAGCCGGCTCCGTCATTCAACAAGATCACGGCTGGCCTCTTCCCTCAACGCCATTTTCCTGCAATATCCCATATCTTTTGGTGCCTTTAATATCTAGAAATCTATCGATCTCTGTTTTGAATGTACTCAGTGACTGAGCCTCCGCAGCCCTCTGGGGTAGAGAATTCCAAACATTCAACACTCTCTGAATGAAGAAATTTCTCCTCATCTCAGTCCTAAATGGCCTACCCCTTATTCTGAGACCGTGACCCAGGTTCTAGACTCCCCATCCAGGGGAAACATCCTCCCTGCATCTACTCTGTCGAGCCCAGTAATAATTTTGTATGTTTCAATGAGATCACCTCTCATTCTTCTGAACGCCAGAGAATATAGGCCTAGTCTACTCAATCCCTCTTCATACGACAATCCCGCCATCCCAGGAATCAGTCTGGTGAACCTTCGTTGCACTCCCTCTATGGCAAGTATATGCTTTTTTAGGTAAGGAGACCAAAATTGTGCACAATACTCCAGGCGCGGTCTCACCAAGGCCCTATATAATTGCAGTAAGGCATCTTTACTCCTGTACTCAAATCCTCTTGTAATAAAGGCCAACCGTACCATTAGCCTTATTAATTGCTTGCTGTACCTGCATGTTAGCTTTCAGTGATTCATGTACAGGGACAGCCAGGTCCCTTTGAACATCCACATTTCCCAATCTCTCACCATTTAAAAAATAATCTGCATTTCTGTTTTTCCTACCAAGTTGGAAGAATTCACATGTTTCCACATTATATTCGATCTGCCATGTTCTTGCCCACTCACTTAGTCTGTCTATATCCCCTTGAAGCCTTTTTGCATCCTCCTCACAACTCACATTCCCACCTAGTTTTGTGTCATCAGCAAACTTGGAAATATTACATTTGGTCCCCTCATCCAAATCATTGATATCTTGTGAATAGCTGGGGCCCAAGCACCGATCCCTGTGATACCCCACTAGTCACAGTCTGCCAACCTGTAAAATACCCCTTTATTCCTACTCTCAGTTTTCTGTCTGTTAACCAATTCTCAATCCATGCCAGTATATTACACCCAATTCCATGTGCTCTAACTTTGTTCACCAACTTCCTGAAAATCCAAATACACCAAATCCACTGGTTCCCCTTTATCTCTTCTACGAGTTGCATCCTCAAAGAACTCCAGTAGGTTTGTCAAACATGATTTTCCTTTCATAAATCCATGTTGACTCTGCCAAATCCTATTGTTATTTTCTAAGTGTCATGTAAACACATCCTTTATAGTCGATTCTAACATTTTCCCCACTACTGATGTCAGACTAATAGGTCTGTAATTCCCTGTTTTCTCTCTCCCTCGTTTTTCTAAAAAGTGGGGATACATTTGCTACCCTCCAATCTGCAGGAACCATTCCAGAATCGATAGAATTTTGGAAGATGACCACCAATGCATCCACTATCTCTATAGCTACGTCTTTCAAAACCCTGGGATGTGGATCGTCAGGTCCTTGGGATTTTTCGACTTTCAGTCCCATTAATTTCTCTGGCACCATTTTGTTACTAATACTAATTTCTTTCAGTTCCTCAATCTCGCCAGACCCTTGGTTCTCTAGTATTTCTGGGAGGTTTTTTGTGTCTTCTTCCGTGAAGACAGACACAAAGTATTTGTTTAATTTCTCTGCCATTTCCTTATTCCACGTTATGAATTCTCCCGCCTCTGACTGTGAGGGATCCACATTTGCCTTCACCAGTCTTTTCCTTTTTACATACCCATAGAAGCTTTTACAGTCCATTTTTATGTTTCTCGCTAGTTTACTCTCATATTCTATTTTCCCTTTCTTTATCAATTTCTTGGTCCTCCTTTGTTGAATTCTAAAATGTTCCCAATCCTCAGGCTTAATGCTTTTTCTGGCAACTTTATCTGCCTCTTCCTTTGATTCAATACTATCTTTAATTTCTCTTGTTAGCCACGGTTGGACCACATTTCCTGTTGGGTTTTTGTGCCTTAAAGGAATATATATTTGTTGTAAATTATGTGTTAATTCTTTAAATACTAGCCTGTACTAGTAGACATTGACTGTCGACCATCATACCTTTTAATGTAGTTCCCCAATCAACCACAGTCAAACTTGCACCTCATACCTTTATAGAATCATTACCTTTTAAGACCCTAGTTTTGGATTGAACGACATCACTTTCAAACTTAATGAAGAATTCTAGCATATTATGGTCAATCTTCCTTAATAGCGTCTTTACAACAAGATTATTAATTAACCCTTTCTCATTGCACAATGCTAGATCCAAAATAGCCTGTTCCCTAGTTCGTTCCTCAACATACTGATCTAGAAAACCATTTTGTATATATTCCAGGCATTCGTCCTCCACCATATTAGTGCTAATTTGGTTTGCCAATCTATATGTAGATTAAAGTCCCCCATGATTATTGTATTATCCTTGTTACATGCATTTCTAATTTCCTGCTTTATACCATGCCCTACATTACCACCACTTTTGATGGCCTATAAACAACTCTCACCAATATTTTTTGCCCCTTGCTGTTTCATAGCTCCCCTCAAACTAATTCTACATCTTCATCTTCTGAGTCAAGATCCTTTCTCACTACTGTACTGATCTCATCCTTCATGAACAGTGCTACCCCATCTCCTTTCCCTTTATGGCTGTCCTTCCTAAATTTCAAATATCTTTGAATATTCAGTTACCAGTCTTGGTCACCCTGCAGCCACGTCTCCATAATGGCAATTAGATCAGACCCATTTACTTCTATTTGTGCCGTCAATTCATCTACCTCATTGCGAATGCTGTGTGCATTCAGATAAAGTGACTAGTGGGTGCCGCAAGGATCAGTGCTTGGGGCTCAGTTGTTTACAATATATATGAATGACTTAGATGAGGGGACCGAGTGTAATGTATCCAAGTTTGCTGCTGATACAATGCTAGGTTGGAAAGTAAGCTGTGAGGAGGATGCAATGAGGCTGCAAAGGGATATAGACAGGCTAAGTGAGTGGGTGAGAAGGTGGCAGATATAGTATGATATAGGGAAAATGTGAAACTATCCACTTTGGTAGGAAGAATAGAAAAGTAGAATATTTTTTTTTAAATGAGAGTCTAAGAAAAGTTGGCAGTGAGAGGGATTTGGGCGTACTTGCACACGAATCACAGAAAGTTAATATGCAAGTACAGCAAGCAATTAGGAAGGCAAGTGGTATGTTAGTCTTTATTGCAAGATGGTTGGAGTTTAAGAGTAAGGAGGCCTTACTGCAAATATATAAGGCTCTGGTGAGACCACACCTGGAGAACTGTGTGCAGTTTTGGTCTCCTTATTTAAGGAAGGATATACCTGCCTTAGAGGGCGTGCAATGAACGTTCACTAGGTTGATTCCTGGGATGAGGAGAGATATGAATAGAATGGGCGCATACTCTCTGGAGATTAGAAGAACGAGAGTTGATCTCATTAAACGTATAAAATTCTTGGAGGGCTTGACAGGGTAGATACTGGGAGGCTGTTTCCACCTGACTCGAGAGTATTGAACGAGGAGTCATAGTCTCAAGATAAGGGGTCGGCCATTATGGAGCGAGAGGAGGAAAAGTTCTTCACTCAGAGGGTTGTGAATCTTTGGAATTCTCTACCCCAGAGGGCTGTTGATGCTCAGTCGTTGAGCATATTCAAGACTGAGATCGATAGATTTTTGGACACGAAGGGAATCAAGGGATATGGGGATAGGGCGGGTAATTGGAGTTAATGTAAAAAATCAGCCATGATCTTATTGAATGGCGGAACAGGCTCAAGAGACTGTATGGCCTAGTTCTCCTCCTATTTCTTATGTTCTTACGCGCATTGAAAATAGCCACAGCGCCACTGGATTAGGTAGGGAGCCATATTCTGGGATACCAGCTACTGATTGATATTTGGGTGCATGTTGTTGAGGATTTAGAGTGTCAAGATTCTATGATATTGTTGGGACGATTCGGACATTATAATGCTTAAATTTGTATAGATTGGATAATCGCCATCTATGAATAACTTGAGTGGACTGCATCTCAAGGGAATGTCATGACCTTTATAGCAGTGATGGTCCTAACTGTGTTGAACGAATTCCCAAGTGGTAATGAAATTGTTTGTTTATATAATATCAATGAACACATAATTGTGACTGATAGGAAACACTTATCTAATGGCTCACAAATGGAGTGATGTAAAATGGACTGACGATTCGCGATCACCCGTTTCACACTATTGCACAAAATCAAATACCATACCCTTGAGAAGTGATAAAGAAGGTATGGTCCAGTGACAGGAATTGTACACCTGGCAGTTTGGAATGCTATGTTAAATATGGAAAGTGGCCTATGTTTTGAGCACGCGGTGAATATGTTTTTAGCACTCATTGCCCAACGTGTCGAATTGGTCATGATAAAATGAGGTCAAACAGAAAGCAGGGAATGGCTTTGTTGATTTTTCAAAGATAAGAGCTCATGGTGTTGGAGGTAATATACTGGCATGTATAGAGGATTGGCTAGCTAACAGAAAACAAAGAGTCGGGATAAAAGGGTTATTTTCAAAATGACAATCTGCAACGAGTGGGGTGCCGCAGGAATCAGTGCTGGGGCCTCAACTATTTACAATATATATCAATGACTTGGATGAAGGAACAGAGTGTCTTGTGGCCAAATTTGCTGATGATGCAAAGACAGGTGGAAAAGCAAGTTGTGATGAGGACACAAAGTGTCTGCAAAGGGATATTGACAGGTTAAGT
Source organism: Heptranchias perlo (assembly GCF_035084215.1). NCBI lineage: Eukaryota > Metazoa > Chordata > Chondrichthyes > Hexanchiformes > Hexanchidae > Heptranchias > Heptranchias perlo. The sequence continues at coordinate 14,338,153 of NC_090363.1, forward strand.
GAATGGGGTGGACTCAGTCCATATCTTATATTATATTCTGTATAATACAAGGTGGGGTGGACTCAGTCCATATATTATATTATATTCTGTATAATACAAGGTGGGGTGGACTCAGTCCATATCTGAAATTATATTCTGTATAATACAAGGTGGGGTGGACTCAGTCCATATCTTATATTATATTCTGTATAATACAAAGTGGGGTGGACTCAGTACATATCTTACATTATATTCTGTACAATAGAAGGTGGAGTGCACTCAGTCCCTATCTTATATTACATTCTATACATTACAAGGTGGGGTAGACTCAGTACATATCTTGTATTACATTCTAGACATAACAAGGTGATGTGTTCTCAGTCCATATCTTATATCACATTCTGTACAATACAAGGTGGAGTGGACTCAGTACATATCTTATATTACATTCTCTATAATACAAGGTGAGGAGGACTCAGTCCGTATCTTATATTACATTCTGTACAAAACAGGGTGTGGTGTACTCAGTACAAATCTGATATTACATCCTGTACAATACAAAGTGGGGTGTACTCAGTACAAATCTTATATTACATCCTGTACAATACAAGGTGGGGTGGACTCAGTACATATCTTATATTATATTCTGTATTATACAAGGTGGGGTGGACTCAGTACATATCTTATATTACATTCTGTATAATACAAGGTGGGGTGGACTCAGTACATATCTTATATTATATTCTGTACAATACAAGGAGGGGTGTAATCATTACATATCTTATATTACATTCTATAGATTACAAGGTGGTGTGTACTCAGTACATATCTCATATTACATTCTGTACGTTACAAGATGGGGTGGATTCAGCACATATCTTAAATTACATTCTGTACAATACAAGCTGGTGTGGACTCAGTACATATCTCAAATTACATTCTGTACATTACAAGGTGGGGTGGACTCAGAACATATCTTACATTACATTCTGTACATTACAAGGTGGGATGGACTCAGTCCATAACTTATATTACATTTTGTACATTACAAGGTGGGGTGGACTCAGTCCATATCTTATATTACATTTTGTACATTACAAGGTGGGGTGGACTCAGAACACATCTTATATTACTTTCTGTACAATGCAAGGTGGGGTGAACTCAGTACATATCTTGTCTTACATTCTGTACAATACAAGGTGGGGTGAACTCAGTCCATATATTATATTACATTCTGTACAATACAAGGTGGGGTGCACTCAGTCCATATCTTATATTACATTCTGTATAATACAAGGTGGGGTGGACTCAGTGCACATCTTATATTACATTTTGTTGTACATTACAAGGTGGGGTGGACTCAGAACATATCTTAAATTACATTCTGTACATTACAAGGTGGTGTATACTCAGTACTTTTCTCATTTTACATTCTGTACGTTACAAGATGGGGTGGACTCAGTACATATCTGACATTAAATTCCGTACAATACAAGGTGGAGTGGACTCAAAACATATCTTATAAAACATTCTCTATAAAACAAGGTGGGGTGGACTCAGCCCATATTGTATATTACATTCTGTATAATACAAGGTGGGGTGGACTCAGTACATATCTTATATTACATTCTGTACATGACAAGGTGGGGTGGACTCAGTACATATCTTATATTACATTCTGTATAATACAAGGTGGGGTGGACTCAGTACATATCTGATATTACATTCTGTATAATACAAGGTGGGGTGGACTCAGTACATATCTTGTATTACATTCTATACATAACAAGGTGATGTGTTCTCAGTCCATATCTTATATTACATTCTGTACAATACAAGGTGGAGTGGACTCAGTACATATCTTATATTACATTCTGTACAACACAAGGTGGGGTGGACTCAGTACATATCTTATATTACATTCTGTATGATACAAGGTGGGGTGGACTCAGTACATATCTTATATTACATTCTGAATAATACAAGGTGAGGTGGACTCAGCCCATATTGTATATTACATTCTGTATAACACAAGGTGGGGTGGACTCAGTACATATCTTATATTACATTCTGTACAATACAAGGTGGGGTGCACTCAGTGCATATCTTATATTACATTCTGTATAACACAAGGTGGGATGAACTCAGTGCATATCTTATATTACATTCTGTATAATACAAGGTGGGGTGCACTCAGTACATATCTCAAATTACATTCTGTACATTACAAGGTGGGGTGGACTCAGAACATATCTTACATTACATTCTGTACATTACAAGGTGGGGTGGACTCAGTCCATATCTTATATTACATTTTGTACATTACAAGGTGGGGTGGACTCAGTCCATATCTTTCATTACATTTTGTACATTACAAGGTGGGGTGGACTCAGAACATATCTTACATTACATTCTGTACATTACAAGGTGGGGTGGACTCAGTACATATCTTATATTACATTCTGAATAATACAAGGTGCGGTGGACTTAGTGCATATCTAATATTACATTCTGTATAATACAAGGTGGGGTGCACTCAGTACCTATCTCAAATTACATTCTGTACATTACAAGGTGGGGTGGACTCAGAACATATCTTACATTACATTCTGTACAATGCAAGGTGGGGTGCACTCAGTACATACCTTATATTACATTCTGTATAATACAAGGTGGGGTGGACTCAGTGCATATCTTATATTACATTTTGTACATTACAAGGTGGGCTGGACTCAGAACATATCTTAAATTACATTCTGTACATTACAAGGTGGGGTGGACTCAGTACATATCTCATATTACTTTCTGTACATTACAAGGTGGGGTGGACTCAGTACATATCTCATATTACTTTCTGCACATTACAAGGTGGGGTGGACTCAGTACATATCTCATGTTACTTTCTGAACATTACAAGGTGGGGTGGACTCAGTACATATCTCATATTACTTTCTGTACATTACAAGGTGGGGTGGACTCAGAACATATCTTATATGACATTCTGAAAAATACGAGGTGGGGTGGACTCAGAACATATCTTATATTACATTCTGTACATTACAAGTTGTGGTGGACTCAGTACATATCTTATATTACATTCTGTACAATACAAGGTGTGGTGTACTCAGTACAAATCTGATATTATATCCTGTACAATACAAGGTGGGGTGGAAACAATACATATCTTATATTACATTCTGCACATTACAAGTTGTGGTAGACTCAGTATGTATCACAAATTACATTCGGTACATTACAAGGTGGGATGGACTCAGTCCATAACTTATATTACATTTTGTACATTACAAGGTGGGGTGGACTCAGTCCATATCTTATATTACATTTTGTACGTTACAAGGTGGGGTGCACTCAGTCCATATCTTATATTACATTCTGTATAATACAAGGTGGGCTGGACTCAGTGCACATCTTATATTACATTTTGTACATTACAAGGTGGGGTGGACTCAGAACATATCTTAAATTACATTCTGTACATTACAAGGTGGTGTATACTCAGTACATATCTCATATGACATTCTGTACGTTACAAGATGGGGTGGACTCAGTACATATCTGACATTAAATTCTGTACAATACAAGGTGGAGTGGACTCAGAACATATCTAATAAAACATTCTCGATAAAACAAGGTGAGGTGGACTCAGCCCATATTGTATATTACATTCTGTATAACACAAGGTGGGGTGGACTCAGTACATATCTTATATTACATTCTGAATAATACAAGGTGGGGTGGACTCAGCCCACATCGGAGATTACATTCTGTACAGAACAAGGTGGGATGAACTCAGTGCATATCTTATATTACATTCTGTATAACACAAGGTGGGATGAACTCAGTGCATATCTTATATTACATTCTGTACAATACAAGGTGGGGTGGACTCAGTACATATCTTATATTACATTCTGTATAATACAAGGTGGGGTGGACTCAGTACATATCTTATCTTACATTCTGTATCATACAAGGTGGGGTGGACTCAGTACATATCTTATATTACATTCTGTATAATACAAGGTGGGGTGGACTCAGTACATATCTTATATTACATTCTGTACAATACAAGGTGGGGTGGACTCAGTACAAATCTTATATTACATTCTGAATAATACAAGGTGGGGTGTACTCAGTACATATCTTATATTACATTCTGTATAATACAAGGTGGGGTGCACTCAGTACATATCTCAAATTACATTCTGTACATTACAAGGTGGGGGGGACTCAGAACATATCTTACATTACATTCTGTACATTACAAGGTGGGGTGGACTCAGTGCATATCTTATATTACATTTTGTACATTACAAGGTGGGCAGGACTCAGAACATATCTTAAATTACATTCTCTACATTACAAGGTGGGGTGGACTCAGTGCATATCTTATATTACATTCTGTATAATACAAGGTGGGGTGCACTCAGTACAGATCTCAAATTACATTCTGTACATTACAAGGTGGGGTGGACTCAGAACATATCTTACATTACATTCCGTACATTACAAGGTGGGGTGGACTCAGTACATATCTCATATTACTTTCTGTACATTACAAGGTGGGTTGGACTCAGAAAATATCTTAAATTACATTCTGTACATTACAAGGTGGGGTGGACTCAGAACATATCTTATATTACATTCTGTACATTACAAGTTCTGGTGGACTCAGTACATATCTTATATTACATTCTGTACAATACAAGGTGGGGTGGACTCAGAACACATCTTGTGTTACATTTTATACATTACAAGGTGGGATGGACTCAGTCCATATCTTATATTACATTCTGTACATTACAAGGTGGGATGGACTCAGGACATATCTTTCATTACATTCTCTACAATACAAGGTGGGGTGTACTCAGAACATATCTTATATTACATTCTGTATAATACAAGGTGGGGTGGACTCAGTGTATATCTTATATTACATTTTGGACATTACAAGGTGGGGTGGAATCAGTCCATATCTTATATTACATTCTGTGCAATACAAGGTGGGGTGAACTCAGTACATATCTTGTCTTACATTCTGTAAAATACAAGGTGGGGTGGACTCAGTCCATAACTTATATGACATTCTGTAAAACACAAGGTGGGGTGGACTCAGTACATATCTTATATTACATTCTGTGCATTACAAGGTGGGGTGGACTCAGTCCATATCTTATATTACATTCGGTACAATACAAGGTGGGGTGGACTCAGTCCATATTTTACATTACATTCTGAACATGACAAGCTGGTGTGGATTCAGTGCATATCTTACATTACGTTCTGAACATTACAAGGTGGGGTGTGCTCAGTACATATCTCATATTACATTCTGTATAATACAAGGTGGGGTGGACTCAGAACATATCTTGTATTACATTCTGTACAATACAAGGTGGGGTGGACTCAGTACATATCTCATATTACATTCTGTATAATACAAGGTGGGGTGGACTCAGTCCATATCTTCTATTACATTCTGTACAATACAAGGTGGGGTGGACTCAGTACATATCTTATATTACATTCTGAACATGACAAGCTGGTGTGGATTCAGTACATATCTTACATTACGTTCTGAACATTACAAGGTGGGGTGGACTCAGTCCATATCTTATGTTACATTCTGTAAAATACAGGCTGGGGTGGACTCAGTACATATCTTATGTTACATTCTGTAAAATACAGGCTGGGGTGGACTCAGTACATATCTTGTGTTACATTCTATACATTACAAGGTGGGGTGTACTCAGCACATATCTTATATTACATTCTGAACGTGACAAGCTGGTGTGGATTCAGTACATATCTTACATTGCGTTCTGAACATTACAAGGTGGGGTGGACTCATTACATGTCAAATATTACATTCTGTACAATACAAGGTGGTGTGTACTCAGTACATATCTTATATTACATTCTGAGTAATACAAGGTGTGGTGGACTCAGTACATATCTCAGGTTACATTCTGTACAATACAAGCTGGTGTGGATTCAGTACATATCTTACATTACGTTCTGTGCATTACAAGGTGGGGTGGACTCAGCACATATCTTATCTTACATTCAGTACATTACAAGGTGGGGTGGACTCAGTACATATCTTATATTACATTCTGTACAATACAAGTTGTGGTGGACTCAGTACATATCTTTTATCACATTCTGTAAAATACAGGCTGGGGTGGACTCAGTACATATCTAAAATTACATGCTGTACATTGCAAGGTGGGGTGGACTCAGTACATATCTTACATTACATTCTGTACAATACAAGGTGGGCTGGACTCAGTCCATATCTTATGTTACGTTCTGTATAATATAAGGTGTGGTGGACTCAGTACACATCTTATGTTACATTCTGTACAATACAAGGTGGGGTGTACTCAGTACGTATCTTATATTACATTCAGTATAATACAAGGTGGGGTGGACTCAGTACATATCTAAAATTACATTCTGTACAATACAAGGTGGGGTGGACTCAGTCCATATTTCATATTACATTCTGTACAATACAAGGTGGGGTGTACTCATTACATGTCAAATATTACATTCTGTACAATACAAGGTGTTGTGTACTCAGTACATATCTTATATTACATTCTGAATAATACAAGGTGGGCTGGACTCAGCACATATCTCATGTTACATTCTGTACAATACAAGCTGGTGTGGATTCAGTACATATCTTACATTACGTTCTGTGCATTACAAGGTGGGGTGGACTCAGTACATATCTTAAATTACATTCTGTACATTACAAGGTGGGATGGACTCTGTACATATCTCACATTACATTCGGTACATTACAAGGTGGGGTGGACTCAGGACATATCTTATATTACATTCGGTACATTACAAGGTGGGGTGGACTCAGTACATATCTTGTATTACATTCTGTACAATACAACTTGTGGTGGACTCAGTACATATATTTTATCACATTCTGTAAAATACAGGCTGGGGTGGACTCAGTACATATCTAAAGTTACATTCTATACATTACAAGTTGGGGTGGGCTCAGTACATATCTTATATTACATTATGTCCAATAAATGTTGGGGTGTACTCAGTACATATCTTACATTACATTCTGTATAATACAAGGTGGGGTGGACTCAGTGCATATCTTTCATTACATTCTGTATCATACAAGGTGGGGTGGACTTATTAAATATCTTATATTACATTCTGGACAATTCACGCTGGGGTGGACTCATTACATATCTTATATTACATTCTGTACAATACAAGGTGGAAATGACTCAGTACATAACTTATATGACATTCTGTACAATACAAAGTGGGGTGGACTCAGTCCATATCTTATATTACATTCTGTGCAATACAAGGTGGGGTGAACTCAGTACATATCTTGTCTTACATTCTGTAAAATACAAGGTGGGGTGGACTCAGTCCATAACTTATATGACATTCTGTAAAATACAAGGTGGGGTGGACTCAGTACATATCTTATATTACATTCTGTGCATTACAAGGTGGGGTGGACTCAGTCCATATCTTATATTACATTCGGTACAATACAAGGTGGGGTGGACTCAGTCCATATTTTACATTACATTCTGAACATGACAAGCTGGTGTGGATTCAGTGCATATCTTACATTACGTTCTGAACATTACAAGGTGGGGTGTGCTCAGTACATATCTCATATTACATTCTGTATAATACAAGGTGGGGTGGACTCAGAACATATCTTGTATTACATTCTGTACAATACAAGGTGGGGTGGACTCAGTACATATCTCATATTACATTCTGTATAATACAAGGTGGGGTGGACTCAGTCCATATCTTCTATTACATTCTGTACAATACAAGGTGGGGTGGACTCAGTACATATCTTATATTACATTCTGAACATGACAAGCTGGTGTGGATTCAGTACATATCTTACATTACGTTCTGAACATTACAAGGTGGGGTGGACTCAGTACATATCTTATGTTACATTCTGTAAAATACAGGCTGGGGTGGACTCAGTACATATCTTATGTTACATTCTGTAAAATACAGGCTGGGGTGGACTCAGTACATATCTTGTGTTACATTCTATACATTACAAGGTGGGGTGTACTCAGCACATATCTTATATTACATTCTGAACATGACAAGCTGGTGTGGATTCAGTACATATCTTACATTGCGTTCTGAATATTACAAGGTGGGGTGTACTCAGTACATATCTCATATTACATTCTGTATAATACAAGGTGGGGTGGACTCAGTACATATCTAAAATTACATTCTGTACAATACAAGGTGGGGTGGACTCAGTTCATATCTTATATTACATTCTGTAGATTACAAGGTGGGGTGGACTCAGATCATATCTTATATTATATTCTGCACAATACAAGGTGGGGTGGACTCAGTACATATCTCATATTACATTCTGTACATTGCAAGGTGGGTTGGACTCAGTGCATAACTTACACAGAGGTGAATATTACACAGAGGGGAATATTTCACAGAGTGTGGGAGAGATTGAACAGGGAGAGGGAGAGATCGAACAGGGAGGGGGAGAGATCGAACAGGGAGGGGCGAGCTGCTAATTCAAACAAGAGAAAACAGTTGAGGGAAAAGCTGTTGACCTTTCGCTGACAGCAACTGACAGAACAAAAGTTGCAACAATGTCCAGAGCAGGTGTGTGCGGGGCCCAGGGACAGAAGAGAAAACACACCCAGGGGAGGGTTGGACCCTGCAGCAAACACTGAGCAGCTCAGACAGGCAGTGCGGCACCGGTTAGAGGCATTCAGAGGAAAGGCAGGGGAGAAACAAGCTGCAGACTTGGATTCGGGAGAGATTCTGTGCAAGTGGGGGAGTGTGAGAGAGGGAGAGGCGTGAGAGGGGGAGAGAGGGAGAGAGAGGGAGAGAGGGGGGAGTGTGAGAGAGGGAGGGAGAGAGACAGAGGGAGAGAGAGAGGGGGGAGAGAGGGGGGGAGTGTGAGAGAGGGAGAGAGGGAGGGAGAGAGACAGAGGGAGAGAGAGAGGGGAGAGAGAGAGAGGGAGAGAAGGAGGGAGAGAGAGGGAGAGAGGGAGTGAGAGAAGGGGGGAGAGGGAGAGAGAGAGGGAGAGAGAGAGGGGGTGAGAGGGAGGGAGGGAAAAAGAGAGAGTGAGAGAGGGAGTGGGAGGGAGAGAGAGAGAGGGAGGGAGAGAGGGGAGGAGGGAGAGCGAGAGAGGGAGAGAGAGAGGGAGGGAGTTCTGGGCTCTTGCTGTGCCTTTTTAATCCCTTGCTTTTGTATTTTAATCAATTCCCTCTCTCTCTCTCTCCCTCCCCCCTCAGGAATCTTTTTGATGAAATGCTGCAAGGAGATGATCCAGAAAGAGACATTTTGCGAGGAGGGGGAGGAGTGGGAGAAATCCTGGGCCAAGAATCGTTCTCTCCGCTGGGGACTGACTGACTGAGACCTTCACCGCAGCCTGGACCCAATGGGGAGCACGTGAGTAATGCCTGGCTTACTCTGGGGTCACTGGGTGCACACTGGGATCACTGGGATATACAGGGGACAATGTGGGGGGGTCACTGGGACATTCAGGGGACACTCGCGGGGGGGTCACTGGGACATTGTTGTGGGAGTTCTTGTTGTTGTGGTGGTGGTCTGAACGTCAAGACCGTCACTCTGGGCTGATTGGGTTCACCCAGGCATCATTCTGGGTTCACTGCGGGATCACTGGGGACACCCTGTGGGCTCCTTGCCGCCATCTGACGAAGATGGCGGCGGACGGCGCAGCCGCCTTTTTTCCAAAATGGTGGTCGCGCTCGCCCCTATTTTGTCCGGGCCGGACTCCCCGCTGGCCTCCATTTCGTCCAAGCCGGCTGCCGTACCTGCAGCCGTGATGTCCCTGTGCAAATACACGTCAAAATATATAAATACATCAGAAATATACCAGTAATATATATATATTATAAATACAAGTTGTTGTACAATACAAGGTGGGGCGGACTCAGTACATAACTTACACAGAGGGGAATATTACACGGAGGGGAATATTACACAGAGGTGAATATTTCACAGAGGGGATTATTACACAGAGGGGATTATTACACAGAGGGTGTGGTGTACTCAGTACAAATCTAATATTACATTCTGTACAATACAAGGTGGGGTGTACTCATTACATATCTTACATTACATTCTGCACAATACAAGGTGGGGTGTACTCATTACATATCTTATATTACATTCTGCACAATACAAGGTGGGGTGTACTCATTACATATCTTATATTATATTCTGTATAATACAAGGGGAGGTGGACTCAGTACAAATCTTATATTACATTCTGTACAATACAAGGTGGGGTGTACTCATTACATATCTTATATTACATTCTGCACAATACAAGGTGGGGTGTACTCATTACATATCTTATATTACATTCTGCACAATACAAGGTGGGGTGTACTCATGACATATCTTATATTACATTCTGCACAATACAAGGTGGGGTGTACTCATTACATATCTTATATTATATTCTGTATAATACAAGGGGAGGTGGACTCAGTACAAATCTTATATTATATTCTGTATAATACAAGGGGAGGTGGACTCAGTACATATCTTATATTACATTCTGCACAATACAAGGTGGGGTGTACTCATTACATATCTTATATTACATTCTGCACAATACAAGCTGGTGTGTGCTCAGTACATATCTCAAATTACATTCTGTATGTGACAAGATGGGGTGGACTCAGTACATATCTTATAAAACATTCTCTATAATACAAGCTGGTGTGGATTCAGTGCATATCTTATATTACATTCTGTATAATACAAGCTGGTGTGGATTCAGTGCATATCTTATATTACATTCTGTATAATACAAGGTGGGGTGGACTCAGTGCATATCTTATATTACATTCTGTATAATACAAGCTTGTGTGGATTCAGTGCATATCTTACATTACGTTCTGTACATTACAAGGTGGAGTGGACTCAGAACATATCTTAAATTACATTCTGTACATTACAAGGTGGGGTGGACTCAGAACATATCTTATATTACATTTTGTACATCACAAGGTGGGGTGGACTCATTACATATCTTATGTTACATTCTGTACAATACAAGGTGGAGTGGACTCAGTACATATCTTCTATTACATTCTGTACAATACAAGCTGGGGTGTACTCAGTACATATCTTTCATTACATTCTGTACAATACAAGGTGGGGTGGACTCAGTGCATATCTGAGATGACATTTTGTACATTACAAGGTGGGGTGGACTCAGAACATATCTTCCATTACATTTTGCACATTACAAGGTGGGGTGGACTCAGTCCATATCTTACATAACATTTTGTACATTACAAGGTGGGGTGGACTCAGAACATATCTTATATTACATTCTGTATAATACAAGGTGGGGTGAAATCAGAACATATCTTATATTACATTCTGTACAATACAAGGTGGGGTGGAATCAGAACATATCTCATATTACATTCTGTACAATACAAGGTGGGGTGGAATCAGAACATATCTTATATTAAATTCTGTATAATACAAGGTGGGGTGGAATCAGAACATATCTTATATTACATTCTGTACAATACAAGGTGGGGTGGAATCAGAACATATCTTATATTACATACTGTACAATACAAGGTGGGGTGGAATCAGAACATATCTTATATTACATTCTGTACATTACAAGTTGTGGTGGACTCAGTATATATCTTATATTACATTCTGTATAATACAAGGTGGGCTGGACTCAGAACATATCTTAAATTACATTCTGTACATTACAAGGTGGGGTGGACTCAGTACATATCTCATATTACTTTCTGTACATTACAAGGTGGGGTGGACTCAGTACATATCTCATATTACTTTCTGCACATTACAAGGTGGGGTGGACTCAGTACATATCTCATGTTACTTTCTGAACATTACAAGGTGGGGTGGACTCAGTACATATCTCATATTACTTTCTGTACATTACAAGGTGGGGTGGACTCAGAACATATCTTATATGACATTCTGAAAAATACGAGGTGGGGTGGACTCAGAACATATCTTATATTACATTCTGTACATTACAAGTTGTGGTGGACTCAGTACATATCTTATATTACATTCTGTACAATACAAGGTGTGGTGTACTCAGTACAAATCTGATATTATATCCTGTACAATACAAGGTGGGGTGGAAACAATACATATCTTATATTACATTCTGCACATTACAAGTTGTGGTAGACTCAGTATGTATCACAAATTACATTCGGTACATTACAAGGTGGGATGGACTCAGTCCATAACTTATATTACATTTTGTACATTACAAGGTGGGGTGGACTCAGTCCATATCTTATATTACATTTTGTACGTTACAAGGTGGGGTGCACTCAGTCCATATCTTATATTACATTCTGTATAATACAAGGTGGGCTGGACTCAGTGCACATCTTATATTACATTTTGTACATTACAAGGTGGGGTGGACTCAGAACATATCTTAAATTACATTCTGTACATTACAAGGTGGTGTATACTCAGTACATATCTCATATGACATTCTGTACGTTACAAGATGGGGTGGACTCAGTACATATCTGACATTAAATTCTGTACAATACAAGGTGGAGTGGACTCAGAACATATCTAATAAAACATTCTCGATAAAACAAGGTGAGGTGGACTCAGCCCATATTGTATATTACATTCTGTATAACACAAGGTGGGGTGGACTCAGTACATATCTTATATTACATTCTGAATAATACAAGGTGGGGTGGACTCAGCCCACATCGGAGATTACATTCTGTACAGAACAAGGTGGGATGAACTCAGTGCATATCTTATATTACATTCTGTATAACACAAGGTGGGATGAACTCAGTGCATATCTTATATTACATTCTGTACAATACAAGGTGGGGTGGACTCAGTACATATCTTATATTACATTCTGTATAATACAAGGTGGGGTGGACTCAGTACATATCTTATCTTACATTCTGTATCATACAAGGTGGGGTGGACTCAGTACATATCTTATATTACATTCTGTATAATACAAGGTGGGGTGGACTCAGTACATATCTTATATTACATTCTGTACAATACAAGGTGGGGTGGACTCAGTACAAATCTTATATTACATTCTGAATAATACAAGGTGGGGTGTACTCAGTACATATCTTATATTACATTCTGTATAATACAAGGTGGGGTGCACTCAGTACATATCTCAAATTACATTCTGTACATTACAAGGTGGGGGGGACTCAGAACATATCTTACATTACATTCTGTACATTACAAGGTGGGGTGGACTCAGTGCATATCTTATATTACATTTTGTACATTACAAGGTGGGCAGGACTCAGAACATATCTTAAATTACATTCTCTACATTACAAGGTGGGGTGGACTCAGTGCATATCTTATATTACATTCTGTATAATACAAGGTGGGGTGCACTCAGTACAGATCTCAAATTACATTCTGTACATTACAAGGTGGGGTGGACTCAGAACATATCTTACATTACATTCCGTACATTACAAGGTGGGGTGGACTCAGTACATATCTCATATTACTTTCTGTACATTACAAGGTGGGTTGGACTCAGAAAATATCTTAAATTACATTCTGTACATTACAAGGTGGGGTGGACTCAGAACATATCTTATATTACATTCTGTACATTACAAGTTCTGGTGGACTCAGTACATATCTTATATTACATTCTGTACAATACAAGGTGGGGTGGACTCAGAACACATCTTGTGTTACATTTTATACATTACAAGGTGGGATGGACTCAGTCCATATCTTATATTACATTCTGTACATTACAAGGTGGGATGGACTCAGGACATATCTTTCATTACATTCTCTACAATACAAGGTGGGGTGTACTCAGAACATATCTTATATTACATTCTGTATAATACAAGGTGGGGTGGACTCAGTGTATATCTTATATTACATTTTGGACATTACAAGGTGGGGTGGAATCAGTCCATATCTTATATTACATTCTGTGCAATACAAGGTGGGGTGAACTCAGTACATATCTTGTCTTACATTCTGTAAAATACAAGGTGGGGTGGACTCAGTCCATAACTTATATGACATTCTGTAAAACACAAGGTGGGGTGGACTCAGTACATATCTTATATTACATTCTGTGCATTACAAGGTGGGGTGGACTCAGTCCATATCTTATATTACATTCGGTACAATACAAGGTGGGGTGGACTCAGTCCATATTTTACATTACATTCTGAACATGACAAGCTGGTGTGGATTCAGTGCATATCTTACATTACGTTCTGAACATTACAAGGTGGGGTGTGCTCAGTACATATCTCATATTACATTCTGTATAATACAAGGTGGGGTGGACTCAGAACATATCTTGTATTACATTCTGTACAATACAAGGTGGGGTGGACTCAGTACATATCTCATATTACATTCTGTATAATACAAGGTGGGGTGGACTCAGTCCATATCTTCTATTACATTCTGTACAATACAAGGTGGGGTGGACTCAGTACATATCTTATATTACATTCTGAACATGACAAGCTGGTGTGGATTCAGTACATATCTTACATTACGTTCTGAACATTACAAGGTGGGGTGGACTCAGTCCATATCTTATGTTACATTCTGTAAAATACAGGCTGGGGTGGACTCAGTACATATCTTATGTTACATTCTGTAAAATACAGGCTGGGGTGGACTCAGTACATATCTTGTGTTACATTCTATACATTACAAGGTGGGGTGTACTCAGCACATATCTTATATTACATTCTGAACGTGACAAGCTGGTGTGGATTCAGTACATATCTTACATTGCGTTCTGAACATTACAAGGTGGGGTGGACTCATTACATGTCAAATATTACATTCTGTACAATACAAGGTGGTGTGTACTCAGTACATATCTTATATTACATTCTGAGTAATACAAGGTGTGGTGGACTCAGTACATATCTCAGGTTACATTCTGTACAATACAAGCTGGTGTGGATTCAGTACATATCTTACATTACGTTCTGTGCATTACAAGGTGGGGTGGACTCAGCACATATCTTAAATTACATTCTGTACATTACAAGGTGGGATGGACTCAGAACATATCTTACATTACATTCTGTACATCACAAGGTGTGGTGGACGCAGTACATATCTTATATTACATTCGGTACATTACAAGGTGGGGTGGACTCAGTACATATCTTATATTACATTCTGCACAACACAGGGTGGGGTGGACTCAGTACATATCTTATATTACATTCGGTACATTACAAGGTGGGGTGGACTCAGGACATATCTTACATTACATTCTGTACATTACAAGGTGGGGTGGACTCAGTCCATATCTTATCTTACATTCAGTACATTACAAGGTGGGGTGGACTCAGTACATATCTTATATTACATTCTGTACAATACAAGTTGTGGTGGACTCAGTACATATCTTTTATCACATTCTGTAAAATACAGGCTGGGGTGGACTCAGTACATATCTAAAATTACATGCTGTACATTGCAAGGTGGGGTGGACTCAGTACATATCTTACATTACATTCTGTACAATACAAGGTGGGCTGGACTCAGTCCATATCTTATGTTACGTTCTGTATAATATAAGGTGTGGTGGACTCAGTACACATCTTATGTTACATTCTGTACAATACAAGGTGGGGTGTACTCAGTACGTATCTTATATTACATTCAGTATAATACAAGGTGGGGTGGACTCAGTACATATCTAAAATTACATTCTGTACAATACAAGGTGGGGTGGACTCAGTCCATATTTCATATTACATTCTGTACAATACAAGGTGGGGTGTACTCATTACATGTCAAATATTACATTCTGTACAATACAAGGTGTTGTGTACTCAGTACATATCTTATATTACATTCTGAATAATACAAGGTGGGCTGGACTCAGCACATATCTCATGTTACATTCTGTACAATACAAGCTGGTGTGGATTCAGTACATATCTTACATTACGTTCTGTGCATTACAAGGTGGGGTGGACTCAGTACATATCTTAAATTACATTCTGTACATTACAAGGTGGGATGGACTCTGTACATATCTCACATTACATTCGGTACATTACAAGGTGGGGTGGACTCAGGACATATCTTATATTACATTCGGTACATTACAAGGTGGGGTGGACTCAGTACATATCTTGTATTACATTCTGTACAATACAACTTGTGGTGGACTCAGTACATATATTTTATCACATTCTGTAAAATACAGGCTGGGGTGGACTCAGTACATATCTAAAGTTACATTCTATACATTACAAGTTGGGGTGGGCTCAGTACATATCTTATATTACATTATGTCCAATAAATGTTGGGGTGTACTCAGTACATATCTTACATTACATTCTGTATAATACAAGGTGGGGTGGACTCAGTGCATATCTTTCATTACATTCTGTATCATACAAGGTGGGGTGGACTTATTAAATATCTTATATTACATTCTGGACAATTCACGCTGGGGTGGACTCATTACATATCTTATATTACATTCTGTACAATACAAGGTGGAAATGACTCAGTACATAACTTATATGACATTCTGTACAATACAAAGTGGGGTGGACTCAGTCCATATCTTATATTACATTCTGTGCAATACAAGGTGGGGTGAACTCAGTACATATCTTGTCTTACATTCTGTAAAATACAAGGTGGGGTGGACTCAGTCCATAACTTATATGACATTCTGTAAAATACAAGGTGGGGTGGACTCAGTACATATCTTATATTACATTCTGTGCATTACAAGGTGGGGTGGACTCAGTCCATATCTTATATTACATTCGGTACAATACAAGGTGGGGTGGACTCAGTCCATATTTTACATTACATTCTGAACATGACAAGCTGGTGTGGATTCAGTGCATATCTTACATTACGTTCTGAACATTACAAGGTGGGGTGTGCTCAGTACATATCTCATATTACATTCTGTATAATACAAGGTGGGGTGGACTCAGAACATATCTTGTATTACATTCTGTACAATACAAGGTGGGGTGGACTCAGTACATATCTCATATTACATTCTGTATAATACAAGGTGGGGTGGACTCAGTCCATATCTTCTATTACATTCTGTACAATACAAGGTGGGGTGGACTCAGTACATATCTTATATTACATTCTGAACATGACAAGCTGGTGTGGATTCAGTACATATCTTACATTACGTTCTGAACATTACAAGGTGGGGTGGACTCAGTACATATCTTATGTTACATTCTGTAAAATACAGGCTGGGGTGGACTCAGTACATATCTTATGTTACATTCTGTAAAATACAGGCTGGGGTGGACTCAGTACATATCTTGTGTTACATTCTATACATTACAAGGTGGGGTGTACTCAGCACATATCTTATATTACATTCTGAACATGACAAGCTGGTGTGGATTCAGTACATATCTTACATTGCGTTCTGAATATTACAAGGTGGGGTGTACTCAGTACATATCTCATATTACATTCTGTATAATACAAGGTGGGGTGGACTCAGTACATATCTAAAATTACATTCTGTACAATACAAGGTGGGGTGGACTCAGTTCATATCTTATATTACATTCTGTAGATTACAAGGTGGGGTGGACTCAGATCATATCTTATATTATATTCTGCACAATACAAGGTGGGGTGGACTCAGTACATATCTCATATTACATTCTGTACATTGCAAGGTGGGTTGGACTCAGTGCATAACTTACACAGAGGTGAATATTACACAGAGGGGAATATTTCACAGAGTGTGGGAGAGATTGAACAGGGAGAGGGAGAGATCGAACAGGGAGGGGGAGAGATCGAACAGGGAGGGGCGAGCTGCTAATTCAAACAAGAGAAAACAGTTGAGGGAAAAGCTGTTGACCTTTCGCTGACAGCAACTGACAGAACAAAAGTTGCAACAATGTCCAGAGCAGGTGTGTGCGGGGCCCAGGGACAGAAGAGAAAACACACCCAGGGGAGGGTTGGACCCTGCAGCAAACACTGAGCAGCTCAGACAGGCAGTGCGGCACCGGTTAGAGGCATTCAGAGGAAAGGCAGGGGAGAAACAAGCTGCAGACTTGGATTAGGGAGAGATTCTGTGCAAGTGGGGGAGTGTGAGAGAGGGAGAGGCGTGAGAGGGGGAGAGAGGGAGAGAGAGGGAGAGAGGGGGGAGTGTGAGAGAGGGAGGGAGAGAGACAGAGGGAGAGAGAGAGGGGGGAGAGAGGGGGGGAGTGTGAGAGAGGGAGAGAGGGAGGGAGAGAGACAGAGGGAGAGAGAGAGGGGAGAGAGAGAGAGGGAGAGAAGGAGGGAGAGAGAGGGAGAGAGGGAGTGAGAGAAGGGGGGAGAGGGAGAGAGAGAGGGAGAGAGAGAGGGGGTGAGAGGGAGGGAGGGAAAAAGAGAGAGTGAGAGAGGGAGTGGGAGGGAGAGAGAGAGAGGGAGGGAGAGAGGGGAGGAGGGAGAGCGAGAGAGGGAGAGAGAGAGGGAGGGAGTTCTGGGCTCTTGCTGTGCCTTTTTAATCCCTTGCTTTTGTATTTTAATCAATTCCCTCTCTCTCTCTCTCCCTCCCCCCTCAGGAATCTTTTTGATGAAATGCTGCAAGGAGATGATCCAGAAAGAGACATTTTGCGAGGAGGGGGAGGAGTGGGAGAAATCCTGGGCCAAGAATCGTTCTCTCCGCTGGGGACTGACTGACTGAGACCTTCACCGCAGCCTGGACCCAATGGGGAGCACGTGAGTAATGCCTGGCTTACTCTGGGGTCACTGGGTGCACACTGGGATCACTGGGATATACAGGGGACAATGTGGGGGGGTCACTGGGACATTCAGGGGACACTCGCGGGGGGGTCACTGGGACATTGTTGTGGGAGTTCTTGTTGTTGTGGTGGTGGTCTGAACGTCAAGACCGTCACTCTGGGCTGATTGGGTTCACCCAGGCATCATTCTGGGTTCACTGCGGGATCACTGGGGACACCCTGTGGGCTCCTTGCCGCCATCTGACGAAGATGGCGGCGGACGGCGCAGCCGCCTTTTTTCCAAAATGGTGGTCGCGCTCGCCCCTATTTTGTCCGGGCCGGACTCCCCGCTGGCCTCCATTTCGTCCAAGCCGGCTGCCGTACCTGCAGCCGTGATGTCCCTGTGCAAATACACGTCAAAATATATAAATACATCAGAAATATACCAGTAATATATATATATTATAAATACAAGTTGTTGTACAATACAAGGTGGGGCGGACTCAGTACATAACTTACACAGAGGGGAATATTACACGGAGGGGAATATTACACAGAGGTGAATATTTCACAGAGGGGATTATTACACAGAGGGGATTATTACACAGAGGGTGTGGTGTACTCAGTACAAATCTAATATTACATTCTGTACAATACAAGGTGGGGTGTACTCATTACATATCTTACATTACATTCTGCACAATACAAGGTGGGGTGTACTCATTACATATCTTATATTACATTCTGCACAATACAAGGTGGGGTGTACTCATTACATATCTTATATTATATTCTGTATAATACAAGGGGAGGTGGACTCAGTACAAATCTTATATTACATTCTGTACAATACAAGGTGGGGTGTACTCATTACATATCTTATATTACATTCTGCACAATACAAGGTGGGGTGTACTCATTACATATCTTATATTACATTCTGCACAATACAAGGTGGGGTGTACTCATGACATATCTTATATTACATTCTGCACAATACAAGGTGGGGTGTACTCATTACATATCTTATATTATATTCTGTATAATACAAGGGGAGGTGGACTCAGTACAAATCTTATATTATATTCTGTATAATACAAGGGGAGGTGGACTCAGTACATATCTTATATTACATTCTGCACAATACAAGGTGGGGTGTACTCATTACATATCTTATATTACATTCTGCACAATACAAGCTGGTGTGTGCTCAGTACATATCTCAAATTACATTCTGTATGTGACAAGATGGGGTGGACTCAGTACATATCTTATAAAACATTCTCTATAATACAAGCTGGTGTGGATTCAGTGCATATCTTATATTACATTCTGTATAATACAAGCTGGTGTGGATTCAGTGCATATCTTATATTACATTCTGTATAATACAAGGTGGGGTGGACTCAGTGCATATCTTATATTACATTCTGTATAATACAAGCTTGTGTGGATTCAGTGCATATCTTACATTACGTTCTGTACATTACAAGGTGGAGTGGACTCAGAACATATCTTAAATTACATTCTGTACATTACAAGGTGGGGTGGACTCAGAACATATCTTATATTACATTTTGTACATCACAAGGTGGGGTGGACTCATTACATATCTTATGTTACATTCTGTACAATACAAGGTGGAGTGGACTCAGTACATATCTTCTATTACATTCTGTACAATACAAGCTGGGGTGTACTCAGTACATATCTTTCATTACATTCTGTACAATACAAGGTGGGGTGGACTCAGTGCATATCTGAGATGACATTTTGTACATTACAAGGTGGGGTGGACTCAGAACATATCTTCCATTACATTTTGCACATTACAAGGTGGGGTGGACTCAGTCCATATCTTACATAACATTTTGTACATTACAAGGTGGGGTGGACTCAGAACATATCTTATATTACATTCTGTATAATACAAGGTGGGGTGAAATCAGAACATATCTTATATTACATTCTGTACAATACAAGGTGGGGTGGAATCAGAACATATCTCATATTACATTCTGTACAATACAAGGTGGGGTGGAATCAGAACATATCTTATATTAAATTCTGTATAATACAAGGTGGGGTGGAATCAGAACATATCTTATATTACATTCTGTACAATACAAGGTGGGGTGGAATCAGAACATATCTTATATTACATACTGTACAATACAAGGTGGGGTGGAATCAGAACATATCTTATATTACATTCTGTACATTACAAGTTGTGGTGGACTCAGTATATATCTTATATTACATTCTGTATAATACAAGGTGGGGTGCACTCAGCACATATCTTATATTACATTCTGTCTAATACAAGGTGAGGTGGACTCAGTGCATATCTTATATTACATTTTGGACATTACAAGGTTGGGTGGAATCAGAACATATCTTATATTACTTTCTGCACAATACAAGCTGGGGTGGACTCAGTACATATCTTATATAACATTTTGGACATTACAAGGTGGGGTGGACTCAGAACATATCTTATATTACATTCTGTACAATGCAAGGTGGGGTGCACTCAGGACATATCTTATATTACATTCTGTATAATACAAGGTGAGGTGGACTCAGTGCATATCTTATATTACATTTTGGACATTACAAGGTTGGGTGGAATCAGAACATATCTTATATGACTTTCTGCACAATACAAGCTGGGGTGGACTCAGCACATATCTTATATAACATTTTGGACATTACAAGGTGGGGTGGACTCAGAACATATCTTATATTACATTCTGTACAATGCAAGGTGGGGTGCACTCAGTACATATCTTATATTACATTCTGTATAATACAAGGTGGGGTGGACTCAGTGCATATCTTATATTACATTCTGTACAATACAAGGTGTGGTGTACTCAGTACAAATCTGATATTATATCCTGTACAATACAAGGTGGGGTGGAAACAATACATATCTTATATTACATTCTGTGCATTACAAGTTGTGGTGGACTCAGTATATATCTTATATTACATTCTGTATAATACAAGGTGGGGTGGACTCAGTACATACTATATATTACATTCTGTACAATACAAGGTGGGGTGGACTCAGAACACATCTTGTGTTACATTCTATACATTACAAGGTGGGATGGACTCAGTATATATCTTATATTACATTCTGTACAATGCAAGGTGGGGTGCACTCAGCACATATCTTATATTACATTCTGTATAATACAAGGTGGGGTATACTCAGTGCATATCTTATATTACATTTTGGACATTACAAGGTGGGGTGGAATCAGAACATATCTTATATTACATTCTGTACAATGCAAGGTGGGGTGCACTCAGAACATATCTTATATTACATTTTGGACATTACAAGGTGGGGTGGAATCAGAACATCTCTTATATTACATTCTGTACAATGCAAGGTGGGGTGCACTCAGAACATATCTTATATTACATTTTGGACATTACAAGGTGGGGTGGAATCAGAACATATCTTATATTACATTCTGTACAATACAAGGTGTGGTGGACTCAGTACAAATCTGATATTATATCCTGTACAATACAAGGTGGGGTGGAAACAATACATATCTTATATTACATTCTGTACATTACAAGTTGTGGTGGACTCAGTATATATCTTATATTACATTCTGTACAATGCAAGGTGGGGTGCACTCAGTACATATCTTATATTACATTTTGGACATTACAAGGTGGGGTGGACTCAGAACACATCTTGTGTTACATTCTGTACATTACAAGCTGGGGTGGACTCAGTGTATATCTTATATTACATTCTGTACAATACAAGTTGGGGTGTACTCAGTACATATCTTTCATTACATTCTGTACAATACAAGGTGGGGTGTACTCAGTACATATCTTATATTACATTTTGTACATTACAAGGTGGGGTGGACTCAGTCAATATCTTATATGACATTTTGTACATTACAAGGTGGGGTGGACTCAGAACATATCTTATATTACATTCTGTACAATGCAACGTGGGGTGCACTCAGCACATATCTTATATTACATTCTGTATAATACAAGGTGGGGTGGACTCAGTGCATATCTTATATTACATTCTGGACATTACAAGGTGGGGTGGAATCAGAACATATCTTATATTACATTCTGTACAATACAAGGTGGGGTGGACTCAGTACATATCTTATATAACAATTTGGACATTACAAGGTGGGGTGGACTCAGAACATATCTTATATTACATTCTGTACAATGCAACGTGGGGTGCATTCAGCACATATCTTATATTACATTCTGTATAATACAAGGTGGGGTGGACTCAGTGCATATCTTATATTACATTCTGGACATTACAAGGTGGGGTGGAATCAGAACATATCTTATATTACATTCTGTACAATACAAGGTGGGGTGGACTCAGTACATATCTTATATAACATTTTGTACATTACAAGGTGGGGTGGACTCAGAACATATCTTATATTACATTCTGTACAATACAAGTTGGGCTGGACTCAATCCGTATCTTATGTTACGTTCTGTATAATACAAGGTGGGGTGTACTCAGTCCATATCTTATATTACATTCGGTACAATACAAGGTGGGGTGCACTCAGTCCATATCTTACATTACATTCTGTACAATACAAGGTGGGCTGGATTCAGTCCATATCTTATGTTACGTTCTGTATAATACAAGGTGGGCTGGACTCAATCCGCATCTTATGTTACATTCTGTATAATACAAGGTGGGGTGGACTCAGTACATATCTTATATTACATTCTGTACAATACATGGTGGGCTGGACGCAATCCGTATCTTATGTTACGTTCTGTATAATACAAGGTGGGGTGGACTCAGTACATATCTTATATTACATTCTGTACAATACAAGGTGGGGTGGACTCAGTCCATATCTCACATTACATTCTGTACAATACAATGTGGGCTGGACTCAGTGCATATCTTATATTACATTCTGAATAATACATGGTGGGGTGGACTCAGTACATATCTCATGTTACATTCTGTACAATACAAGCTGGTGTGGATTCAGTACATATCTTACATTACGTTCTGTACATTACAAGGTGGGGTGGACTCAGTCCATATCTTAAATGACATTCTGTACATTACAAGGTGGGGT
This sequence comes from Heptranchias perlo, assembly GCF_035084215.1. Taxonomy (NCBI): domain Eukaryota; kingdom Metazoa; phylum Chordata; class Chondrichthyes; order Hexanchiformes; family Hexanchidae; genus Heptranchias; species Heptranchias perlo. The sequence goes on from NC_090363.1 coordinate 14,362,086, forward strand.
GGACTCAGTACATATCTTATATTACATTCGGTACATTTCAAGGTGGGGTGGACTCAGTACATATCTTATATTACATTCTGCACAATACAAGTTGGGGTGGACTCAGTACATATCTTACATTACATTCTGTACATTACAAGGTGGGGTGTACTCAGTACATATCTTATATTACATTCGGTACATTACAAGGTGGGGTGGACTCAGTACATATCTAAAATTACATGCTGTACATTACAAGGTGGGGTGGACTCACAACATATCTTCTGTTACATTCTATACATTACAAGGTGGGGTGTACTCAGTGCATATCTTACATTACATTCTGTATAATACAAGGTGGGGTGGACTCAGTGCATATCTTACATTACATTCTGTATAATACAAGGTGGGGTGGACTCATTAAATGTCTCATATTACATTCTGGACAATTCACGCTGGGGTGGACTCATTACATATCTGATGTTACATTCTGTACAATACAAGGTGGAAATGACTCAGGACATAACTTATATGACATTCTGTACAATACAAAGTGGGGTGGACTCAGCACATATCTTATATTACATTCGGGACATTACAAGGTGGGGTTGACTCAGTACATATCTTATGTTACATTCTGTAAAATACAGGCTGGGGTGGACTCAGTACATATCTTATATTACATCCTGTATAATACAAGGTGGGGTGGACTCAGTACATACCTAAAATTACATGCTGCACATTACAAGGTGGGGTGGACTCAGTGCAGATCTTAAATTACATTCTATACATTACAAGGTGGGGTAAACTCAGTACATATCTTGTATTACATTCTATACATTACAAGGTGATGTGTACTCAGTCCATATCTTACATTACATTCTGTATAATACATGGTGGGGTGGACTCATTACATATCTTATATTACATTCTGTCCAATACAAAGTGGGGTGGACTCAGTCCATATCTTATATTACATTCTGTACAATACAAGGTGTGGTGAACTCAGAACATATCTTATCTTACATTCTGTACATTGCAAGGTGGGGTGCAATCAGTACATATCTTATATTACATTCTGTATAATACAAGGTGGGGTGGACTCAGTGCATATCTTATATTACAATTTGGACATTACAAGGTGGGGTGGACTCAGAACATATCTTATATTACATTCTGTACAATGCAACGTGGGGTGCACTCAGCACATATCTTATATTACATTCTGTATAATACAAGGTGGGGTGCACTCAGTACATATCTGATATTACATTCTGTATAATACAAGGTGGGGTGGACTCAGTGCATATCTTATATTACAATTTGGACATTACAAGGTGGGGTGGACTCAGAACATATCTTATATTACATTCTGTACAATGCAACGTGGGGTGCACTCAGCACATATCTTATATTACATTCTGTATAATACAAGGTGGGGTGGACTCAGTGCATATCTTATATTACATTCTGGACATTACAAGGTGGGGTGGAATCAGAACATATCTTATATTACATTCTGTACAATACAAGGTGGGGTGGACTCAGTACATATCTTATATAACATTTTGTACATTACAAGGTGGGGTGGACTCAGAACATATCTTATATTACATTCTGTACAATACAAGTTGGGCTGGACTCAATCCGCATCTTATGTTACATTCTGTATAATACAAGGTGGGGTGGACTCAGTCCATATCTTATATTACATTCTGTACAATACAAGGTGGGCTGGACTCAATCCGTATCTTATGTTACGTTCTGTATAATACAAGGTGGGGTGGACTCAGTACATATCTTATATTACATTCTGTACAATACAATGTGGGCTGGACTCAGTGCATATCTTATATTACATTCTGAATAATACATGGTGGGGTGGACTCAGTACATATCTCATGTTACATTCTGTACAATACAAGCTGGTGTGGATTCAGTACATATCTTACATTACGTTCTGTACATTACAAGGTGGGGTGGACTCAGTACATATCTTAAATGACATTCTGTACATTACAAGGTGGGGTGGACTCAGTACATATCTTATATTACATTCGGTACATTTCAAGGTGGGGTGGACTCAGTACATATCTTATATTACATTCTGCACAATACAAGTTGGGGTGGACTCAGTACATATCTTACATTACATTCTGTACATTACAAGGTGGGGTGTACTCAGTACATATCTTATATTACATTCGGTGCATTACAAGGTGGGGTGGACTCAGTACATATCTAAAATTACATGCTGTACATTACAAGGTGGGGTGGACTCACAACATATCTTCTGTTCCATTCTATACATTACAAGGTGGGGTGTACTCAGTGCATATCTTACATTACATTCTGTATAATACAAGGTGGGGTGGACTCAGTGCATATCTTACATTACATTCTGTATAATACAAGGTGGGGTGGACTCATTAAATGTCTCATATTACATTCTGGACAATTCACGCTGGGGTGGACTCATTACATATCTGATGTTACATTCTGTACAATACAAGGTGGAAATGACTCAGGACATAACTTATATGACATTCTGTACAATACAAAGTGGGGTGGACTCAGCACATATCTTATATTACATTCGGTACATTACAAGGTGGGGTTGACTCAGTACATATCTTATGTTACATTCTGTAAAATACAGGCTGGGGTGGACTCAGTACATATCTTATATTACATCCTGTATAATACAAGGTGGGGTGGACTCAGTACATACCTGAAATTACATGCTGCACATTACAAGGTGGGGTGGACTCAGTGCAGATCTTAAATTACATTCTATACATTACAAGGTGGGGTAGACTCAGTACATATCTTGTATTACATTCTATACATTACAAGGTGATGTGTACTCAGTCCATATCTTACATTACATTCTGTATAATACATGGTGGGGTGGACTCATTACATATCTTATATTACATTCTGTCCAATACAAAGTGGGGTGGACTCAGTCCATATCTTATATTACATTCTGTACAATACAAGGTGTGGTGAACTCAGTACATATCTTGTCTTACATTCTGTAAAATACAAGGTGGGGTTGACTCAGTCCATAAATTATATGACATTCTCTAAAATACAAGGTGGGCTGGACTCAGTGCATATCTTACATTACATTCTGTATAATACAAGGTGGGGTGGACTCAGTGCATATCTTATATTACATTCTGTATAATACATGGTGGGGTGGACTCATTACATATCTTACATTACATTCTGTACAATACAAAGTGGGGTGGGCTCATTACATATCTTATATTACATTCTGTACAATACAAGCTGGGGTGGACTGCTTACATATCTTAAATTACATTCTGTATAATACAAGGTGGGGTGGACTCAGAACATATCTTACATTACATTCTGTACATTACAAGGTGGGGTGGACTCAGTCCATATCTTATATAACATTTTGTACATGACAAGGTGGCGTGGACTCAGAACATATCTGATATTACATTCTGCACAATGCAAGGTGGGGTGCACTCAGTACATATCTTATATTACATTCTGTATAATACAAGGTGGGGTGGACTCAGTGCATATCTTATATTACATTTTGTACATTACAAGGTGGGGTGGACTCAGAACATATCTTATATTACTTTCTGTACATTACAAGGTGGGGTGGACTCAGAACATATCTTAAATTACATTCTGTACATTACAAGGTGGGGTGGACTCAGTACATATCTTATATTACATTCTGTACATTACAAGGTGGGGTGGACTCAGAACATATCTTAGATTACTTTCTGTACATTACAAGTTGTGGTGGACTCAGTACATATCTTATATTACATTCTGTACAATACAAGGTGGGGTGGACACAATACATATCTTATATTACATTCTGTACATTACAAGTTGTGGTGGACTCAGTACATATCTTATATTACATCCTGAAAAAATACCTGGTGGGGTGGACTCAGTACATATCTTATATGACATTCTTTACAATACAAGGTGGGGTGGACTCAGTACATATCTTATATTACATTCTGTATATTACAAGGTGGGGTGGACTCAGTCTATATCTCATATTACATTCTGTAGAATACAAGGTGGGGTGTACTCATTACATGTCTAATATTACATACTGTACAATACAAGGTGGGGTGTACTCTGCATATCTTACATTACATTCTGAACATTACAAGGTGGGTTGGACTCAGTACATATCTTACATTACATTCTGTACAATAGAAGGTGGGGTGTACTGAGTGCATATCTTATATTACATTCTGTATAATACAAGGTGGGGTGGACTCAGTGCATATCTTACATTACATTCTGTATAATACAAGGTGGGGTGGACTCATTAAATATCTTATATTACATTCTGGACAATTCACGCTGGGGTGGACTCATTACATATCTTATATTACATTCTGGACAATACAAGGTGGAAATGACTCAGTACATAACTTATGCGACATTCTGTACAATACAAAGTGGGGTGGACTCAGTACATATCTGATATTACATTCTGTGCAATGCAAGGTGGGGTGAACTCAGTGCATATCTTGTCTGACATTCTGAAAAATGCAAGGTGGGGTGGACTCAGTCCATATCTTGTGTTACATTCTATACATTACAAGGTGGGCTGGACTCAGTGCATATCTTAGATTACATTCTGTGTAATACACTGTGGGGTGGACTCAGTCCATATCTTACATTACATTCTGTACAATACAAGGTGGGCTGGACTCAGTCCATAACTTATATTACATTCTGAAAAATACAAGGTGGGGTGGACTCAGTCCATATCTTATATTACATTCTGTGTAATACAATGTGGGGTGGACTCAGTCCATATCTTACATTACATTCTGTACAATACAAGGTGGGCTGGACTCAGTCCATATCTTGTGTTACATTCTATACATTACAAGGTGGGCTGGACTCAGTGCATATCTTAGATTACATTCTGTGTAATACACTGTGGGGTGGACTCAGTCCATATCTTACATTACATTCTGTACAATACAAGGTGGGCTGGACTCAGTCCATAACTTATATTACATTCTGAAAAATACAAGGTGGGGTGGACTCAGTCCATATCTTATATTACATTCTGTGTAATACAATGTGGGGTGGACTCAGTCCATATCTTACATTACATTCTGTACAATACAAGGTGGGCTGGACTCAGTCCATATCTTGTGTTACATTCTATACATTACAAGGTGGGCTGGACTCAGTACATATCTTATATTACATTCTGAAAAATACAAGGTGGGGTGGACTCAGTACATATCTTACATTACATTCTGTACATTACAAGGTGGGGTGGACTCAGTACATATCTAATATTACATTCGGTACATTACAAGGTGGGGTGGACTCAGTCCATATCTTACATTACATTCGGTACATTACAAGGTGGGGTGGACTCAGTACATATCTTACATTACATTCTGTACATTACAAGGTGGGGTGGACTCAGTACATATCTAATATTACATTCGGTACATTACAAGGTGGGGTGGACTCAGTACATATCTAAAATTACATGCTGTACATTACAAGGTGGGGTGGACTCAGAACATATCTGGTGTTACATTCTATTCATTACAAGGTGGGCTGGACTCAGTACATATCTTATATTACATTCTGAAAAATACAAGGTGGGGTGGACTCAGTACATATCTTATATTACATTCTGTACAATACATGTTGGGGTGTACTCAGTACATATCTTACATTACATTCTGTACAATACAAGGTGGGGTGGACTCAGTGCATATCTTACATTACATTCTGTATAATACAAGGTGGGGTGGACTCAGTGCATATCTTACATTACATTCTGTATAATACAAAGCGGGGTGGACTCATTAAATATCTCATATTACATCCTAGACAATTCACGCTGGGGTGGACTCATTACATATCTGATGTTACATTCTGTACAATACAAGGTGGAAATGACTCAGTACATAACTTATATGACATTCTGTACAATACAAAGTGGGGTGGACTCAGTACATATCTTGTATTACATTTGGTACATTACAAGGTGGGGTAGACTCAGTACATATCTGATATTACATTCTGAACATGACAAGCTGGTGTGGATTCAGTACATATCTTACATTACGTTCTGAACATTACAAGGTGAGGTGGACTCAGTACATATGTAAAATTACATTCTGTACAATACAAGGTGGGGTGGACTCAGTACATATCTTGAATTACATTCTGTACATTACAAGGTTGGGTGGACTCAGTACATATCTTATATTACATTCTGTACATTACAAAGTGGGGTGGACTCAGTCCATATCTTATATTACATTCTGTACAATACAAGGTGGGCTGGACTCAGTACATATCTTATATTACATTCTTTATCATACAAGGTGTGGTGGACTCAGTCCATATCTTATATTACATTCTGTGCATTACAAGGTGAGGTGGACTCAGTCCATATCTTATATTACATTCTTTATAATACAAGGTGTGGTGGACTCAGTCCATATCTTATATTACATTCTGTGCAATACAAGGTGAGGTGGACTCAGTCCATATCTTATATTACATTCTGTGCATTACAAGGTGAGGTGGACTAAGTCCATATCTTATATTACATTCTGTGCATTACAAGGTGGGGTGGACTCAGTCCATATCTTATGTTACATTCTGTACATTACAAGGTGGACTCAGTACATAACTGACACAGAGGTGAATATTACACAGAGGGGAATATTTCACAGAGTGTGGGAGAGATTGAACAGGGAGGGGGAGAGATCGAACAGGGAGGGGGAGAGATTGAACAGGGAGGGGGATAGATTGAACAGGGAGGGGGAGAGATCGAACAGGGAGGGGGAGAGATCGAACAGGGAGGGGCGAGCTGCTAATTCAAACAAGAGAAAACAGTTGAGGGAAAAGCTGTTGACCTTTCGCTGACAGCAACTGACCGAACAAAAGTTGCAACAATGTCCAGAGCAGGTGTGTGCGGGGCCCAGGGACAGAAGAGAAAACACACCCAGGGGAGGGTTGGACCCTGCAGCAAACACTGAGCAGCTCAGATAGGCAGTGCGGCACCGGTTAGAGGCATTCAGAGGAAAGGCAGGGGAGAAACAAGCTGCAGACTTGGATTAGGGAGAGATTCTGTGCAAGTGGGGGAGTGTGAGAGAGGGAGAGGGGTGAGAGGGGGAGAGAGGGAGAGAGAGGGGGGGAGTGTGAGAGAGGGAGAGGGGTGAGAGGGAGAGAGAGGGGGGAGAGGGAGAGAGAGGGGGGAGAGAGGGGGGGAGTGTGAGAGAGGGAGAGGGTTGAGAGGGAGAGAGAGGGGGGAGAGAGACAGAGGGAGAGAGAGAGGGGGGAGAGAGAGAGGGAGAGAAGGAGGGAGAGAGGGAGCGAGAGAAGGGGGGAGAGGGAGAGAGAGAGGGAGAGAGAGAGGGGTGAGAGGGAGGGAGGGAAAAAGAGAGAGTGAGAGAGGGAGTGGGAGGGAGAGAGAGAGAGGGAGGGAGGGGGAGAGAGAGAGGGAGAGAGAGAGGGAGAGAGAGAGGGGGGAGTGTGAGAGAGGGAGAGGGTTGAGAGGGTGAGAGAGAGAGAGAGAGGGGGGGAGTGTGAGAGTGGGAGAGGGTTGAGAGGGAGGGAGAGAGAGAGGGAGAGAGACAGAGGGAGAGAGAGAGAGGGAGAGAGAGGGAGAGAGGGAGAGGGAGAGATGGAGTGAGAGAGAGGGAGTGAGAGAGAGGGAGTGAGAGAGAGGGAGTGAGAGGGAGGGAGGGAAAAAGAGAGAGTGAGAGAGGGAGTGGGAGGGAGAGAGAGAGAGGGAGGGAGGGAGAGAGAGAGGGAGAGAAGGAGGGAGAGAGAGGGAGAGTGAGAGAGGGAGTGAGAGGGAGGGAGGGAAAAAGAGAGAGTGAGAGAGGGAGTGGGAGGGAGAGAGAGAGAGGGAGGGAGGGAGAGAGAGAGAGGGAGAGAGAGAGGGGAGGAGGGAGAACGAGAGAGGGAGAGAGAGAGAGGGAGGGAGTTCTGGGCTCTTGCTGTCCATAACTTATATTACATTTTGTACATTACAAGGTGGGGTGGACTCAGTCCATATCTTATATTACATTTTGTACATTACAAGGTGGGGTGGACTCAGTCCATATCTTATATTACATTTTGTACGTTACAAGGTGGTGTGCACTCAGTCCATATCTTATATTACATTCTGTATAATACAAGGTGGGGTGTACTCAGTACATATCTTATATAACATTTTGGACATTACAAGGTGGGGTGGACTCAGAACATATCTTATCTTACATTCTGTACAATGCAAGGTGGGGTGCACTCAGTACATATCTTATATTACATTCTGTATAATACAAGGTGGGGTGGACTCAGTGCATATCTTATATTACATTTTGGACATTACAAGGTGGGGTGGAATCAGAACATATCTTATGTTACATTCTGTACAATGCAAGGTGGGGTGCACTCAGTACATATCTTATATTACATTTTGTACGTTACAAGGTGGGGTGGACTCAGAACATATCTGATATTACTTTCTGCACAATACAAGGTGAGGTGGACTCAGTACATATCTTATATTACTTTCTGTACATTACAAGGTGGGGTGGACTCAGAACATATCTTAAATTACATTCTGTACATTACAAGGTGGGGTGGAATCAGAACATATCTTATATTACATTCTGTACATTACAAGGTGGGGTGGACTCAGTGCATATCTTATATTACATTCTGTACATTACAAGGTGGGATGGACTCAGTACATATATTATATTACATTCTGTACAATACAAGCTGGGGTGGACTCAGCACATATCTTATATTACATTCTGTACAATACAAGTTGGGGTGTACTCAGTACATATCTTTCATTACGTTCTGTACAATACAAGGTGTGGTGGACTCAGTCCATATCTTATATTACATTCTGTATAATACAAGGTGGGGTGGACTCAGTCCATATCTCACATTACATTCTGTACAATACAAGGTGGGCTGGACTCAGTACATATCTTGTGTTACATTCTGTGAAATACAAGGTGGTGCAGACTCAGTACATATCTTATGTTACGTTCTGTATAATACAAGGTGTGGTGGACTCAGTCCATATCTTATGTTACATTCTGTACAATACAAGGTGGGGTGTACTCAGTACGTATCTTATATTACATTCAGTATAATACAAGGTGGGGTGGACTCAGTACATATCTAAAATTACATTCTGTACAATACAAGGTGGGGTGGACTCAGTCCATATCTCATATTACATTCTGTACAATACAAGGTGGGGTGTACTCATTACATGTCAAATATTACATTCTCTACAATACAAGGTGGTGTGTACTCAGTACATATCTTATCTTACATTCTGAATAATACAAGGTGGGGTGGACTCAGTACATATCTTCCATTACGTTCTGTGCATTACAAGGTGGGGTGGACTCTGTACATATCTTAAATTACATTCTGTACATTACAAGGTGGGATGGACTCAGAACATATCTGACATTACATTTTGTACATTACAAGGTGTGGTGGACGCAGTACATATCTTATATTATATTCGGTACATTACAAGGTGGGGTGGACTCAGTACATATCTTTCATTACGTTCTGTACAATACAAGGTGTGGTGGACTCAGTCCATATCTTATATTACATTCTGCACAACACAAGGTGGGGTGGACTCAGTACATATCTTATATTACATTCGGTACATTACAAGATGGGGTGGACTCAGGACATATCTTACATTACATTCTGTCCAATACAAAGTGGGGTGGACTCAGTCCATATCTTATATTACATTCTGTACAATACAAGGTGTGGTGAACTCAGTACATATCTTGTCTTACATTCTGTAAAATACAAGGAGGGGTGGACTCATTACATATCTTATATTACATTCTGTACAATACAAAGTGGGGTGGACTAAGTACATATCTTATATTACATTCTGTAAAATACAAGGTTGGGTGGACTCAGTCCATAACTTATATGACATTCTGTACAATACAAGGTGGGGTGGACTCAGTCCATATCTTACATTACATTCTGTATAATACAAGGTGGGGTGGACTCATTTCATAACTTATATGGCATTCCGTACAATACAAAGTGGGGTGGACTCAGCACATATCTTATATTACATTTTGTACATCACAAGGTGGGGTGGACTCAGTGCATATCTTATATTACATTCTGTCCAATACAAAGTGGGGTGGACTCAGTCCATATCTTATATTACATTCTGTAAAATACAAGGTGGGGTGGACTCAGTACATATCTTATATTACATTCTGTACAATACAAGGTGGGGTGGACTCAGTCCATATCTTATATTACATTCTGTACAATACAAGTTGGGCTGGACTCAATCCGTATCTTATGTTACGTTCTGTATAATACAAGGCGGGGTGTACTCAGTCCATATCTTACATTACATTCTGTACAATACAAGGTGGGCTGGATTCAGTCCATATCTTATGTTACGTTCTGTATAATACAAGGTGGGCTGGACACAATCCGTATCTTATGTTCCGTTCTGTATAATACAAGGTGGTGCAGACTCAGTACATATCTTATATTACATTCGGTACAATACAAGGTGGGGTGGACTCAGTCCATATCTTACATTACATTCTGTACAATACAAGGTGGGCTGGATTCAGTCCATATCTTATGTTACGTTCTGTATAATACAAGGTGGGCTGGACTCAATCCGCATCTTATGTTACATTCTGTATAATACAAGGTGGGGTGGACTCAGTACATATCTTATATTACATTCTGTACAATACAAGGTGGGCTGGACTCAATCCGTATCTTATGTTACGTTCTGTATAATACAAGGTGGGGTGGACTCAGTCCATATCTTACATTACATTCTGTACAATACAATGTGGGCTGAACTCAGTGCATATCTTATATTACATTCTGAATAATACAAGGTGGGGTGGACTCAGTGCATATCTTACATTACATTCTGTACAATACAAGGTGGGCTGGACTCAGTCCATATCTTGTGTTACATTCTATACATTACAAGGTGGGCTGGACTCAGTACATATCTTATATTACATTCTGAAAAATACAAGGTGGGGTGGACTCAGTACATATCTTACATTACATTCTGTACATTACAAGGTGGGGTGGACTCAGTACATATCTAATATTACATTCGGTACATTACAAGGTGGGGTGGACTCAGTCCATATCTTACATTACATTCGGTACATTACAAGGTGGGGTGGACTCAGTACATATCTTACATTACATTCTGTACATTACAAGGTGGGGTGGACTCAGTACATATCTAATATTACATTCGGTACATTACAAGGTGGGGTGGACTCAGTACATATCTAAAATTACATGCTGTACATTACAAGGTGGGGTGGACTCAGAACATATCTGGTGTTACATTCTATTCATTACAAGGTGGGGTGGTCTCAGTACATATCTTATATTACATTCTGTACAATACATGTTGGGGTGTACTCAGTACATATCTTACATTACATTCTGTACAATACAAGGTGGGGTGGACTCAGTGCATATCTTACATTACATTCTGTATAATACAAGGTGGGGTGGACTCAGTGCATATCTCATGTTACATTCTGTACAATACAAGCTGGTGTGGATTCAGTACATATCTTACATTACGTTCTGTACATTACAAGGTGGGGTGGACTCAGTCCATATCTTAAATGACATTCTGTACATTACAAGGTGGGGTGGACTCAGTACATATCTTATATTACATTCGGTACATTTCAAGGTGGGGTGGACTCAGTACATATCTTATATTACATTCTGCACAATACAAGTTGGGGTGGACTCAGTACATATCTTACATTACATTCTGTACATTACAAGGTGGGGTGTACTCAGTACATATCTTATATTACATTCGGTACATTGCAAGGTGGGGTGGACTCAGTACATATCTAAAATTACATGCTGTACATTACAAGGTGGGGTGGACTCACAACATATCTTCTGTTACATTCTATACATTACAAGGTGGGGTGTACTCAGTGCATATCTTACATTACATTCTGTATAATACAAGGTGGGGTGGACTCAGTGCATATCTTACATTACATTCTGTATAATACAAGGTGGGGTGGACTCATTAAATGTCTCATATTACATTCTGGACAATTCACGCTGGGGTGGACTCATTACATATCTGATGTTACATTCTGTACAATACAAGGTGGAAATGACTCAGGACATAACTTATATGACATTCTGTACAATACAAAGTGGGGTGGACTCAGCACATATCTAATATTACATTCGGTACATTACAAGGTGGGGTTGACTCAGTACATATCTTATGTTACATTCTGTAAAATACAGGCTGGGGTGGACTCAGTCCATATCTTATATTACATCCTGTATAATACAAGGTGGGGTGGACTCAGTGCAGATCTTAAATTACATTCTATACATTACAAGGTGGGGTAGACTCAGTACATATCTTGTATTACATTCTATACATTACAAGGTGATGTGTACTCAGTCCATATCTTACATTACATTCTGTATAATACATAGTGGGGTGGACTCATTACATATCTTATATTACATTCTGTCCAATACAAAGTGGGGTGGACTCAGTCCATATCTTATATTACATTCTGTACAATACAAGGTGTGGTGAACTCAGTACATATCTTGTCTTACATTCTGTAAAATACAAGGTGGGGTTGACTCAGTCCATAAATTATATGACATTCTCTAAAATACAAGGTGGGCTGGACTCAGTGCATATCTTACATTACATTCTGTATAATACAAGGTGGGGTGGACTCATTACATATCTTACATTACATTCTGTACAATACAAAGTGGGGTGGGCTCATTACATATCTTATATTACATTTTGTACATTACAAGGTGGCGTGGACTCAGAACATATCTGATGTTACATTCTGCACAATGCAAGGTGGGGTGCACTCAGTACATATCTTATATTACATTCTGTATAATACACGGTGGGGTGGACTCAGTGCATATCTTATATTACATTTTGTACATTACAAGGTGGGGTGGACTCAGAACATATCTTATATTACTTTCTGTACATTACAAGGTGGGGTGGACTCAGAACATATCTTAAATTACATTCTGTACATTACAAGGTGGGGTGGACTCAGTACATATCTTATATTACATTCTGTACATTACAAGGTGGGGTGGACTCAGAACATATCTTAGATTACTTTCTGTACATTACAAGTTGTGGTGGACTCAGTACATATCTTATATTACATTCTGTACAATACAAGGTGGGGTGGACACAATACATATCTTATATTACATTCTGTACATTACAAGTTGTGGTGGACTCAGTACATATCTTATATTACATCCTGAAAAAATACCTGGTGGGGTGGACTCAGTACATATCTTATATTACATTCTGTATATTACAAGGTGGGGTGGACTCAGTCTATATCTCATATTACATTCTGTAGAATACAAGGTGGGGTGTACTCATTACATGTCTAATATTACATTCTGTACAATACAAGGTGGGGTGTACTCAGTACATATCTTACATTACATTCTGTACAATAGAAGGTGGGGTGTACTGAGTGCATATCTTATATTACATTCTGTATAATACAAGGTGGGGTGGACTCAGTGCATCTCTTACATTACATTCTGTATAATACAAGGTGGGGTGGACTCATTAAATATCTTATATTACATTCTGGACAATTCACGCTGGGGTGGACTCATTACATATCTTATATTACATTCTGGACAATACAAGGTGGAAATGACTCAGTACATAACTTATGCGACATTCTGTACAATACAAAGTGGGGTGGACTCAGTACATATCTGATATTACATTCTGTGCAATGCAAGGTGGGGTGAACTCAGTGCATATCTTGTCTTACATTCTGAAAAATGCAAGGTGGGGTGGACTCAGTCCATATCTTGTGTTACATTCTATACATTACAAGGTGGGCTGGACTCAGTGCATATCTTAGATTACATTCTGTGTAATACACTGTGGGGTGGACTCAGTCCATATCTTACATTACATTCTGTACAATACAAGGTGGGCTGGACTCAGTCCATAACTTATATTACATTCTGAAAAATACAAGGTGGGGTGGACTCAGTCCATATCTTATATTACATTCTGTGTAATACAATGTGGGGTGGACTCAGTCCATATCTTACATTACATTCTGTACAATACAAGGTGGGCTGGACTCAGTCCATATCTTGTGTTACATTCTATACATTACAAGGTGGGCTGGACTCAGTACATATCTTATATTACATTCTGAAAAATACAAGGTGGGGTGGACTCAGTACATATCTTACATTACATTCTGTACATTACAAGGTGGGGTGGACTCAGTACATATCTAATATTACATTCGGTACATTACAAGGTGGGGTGGACTCAGTCCATATCTTACATTACATTCGGTACATTACAAGGTGGGGTGGACTCAGTACATATCTTACATTACATTCTGTACATTACAAGGTGGGGTGGACTCAGTACATATCTAATATTACATTCGGTACATTACAAGGTGGGGTGGACTCAGTACATATCTAAAATTACATGCTGTACATTACAAGGTGGGGTGGACTCAGAACATATCTGGTGTTACATTCTATTCATTACAAGGTGGGGTGGTCTCAGTACATATCTTATATTACATTCTGTACAATACATGTTGGGGTGTACTCAGTACATATCTTACATTACATTCTGTACAATACAAGGTGGGGTGGACTCAGTGCATATCTTACATTACATTCTGTATAATACAAGGTGGGGTGGACTCAGTGCATATCTTACATTACATTCTGTATAATACAAAGTGGGGTGGACTCATTAAATA